>NC_054534.1:90725678-90870678 GCF_017654505.1 Polyodon spathula
GTAGTCAGAGCCATGAATGAATTCTGTCTCAAACCCAGGTAGCCTGCTTGATGGTGGGATATAAGGGAGTAGGAATAGCTAAAGCGTCATTATTTTTTATGAAAGTATACAGTGTCGGTGTAGGTGTTTTGGACAGCTGGCGCACAGTCTACTTTCTGTCCTCAAACCTTCAGTTGATACGTGTAGTTTTATTATGCGTTACATGGATGACTTATTTGCTTTGTTGTTGTAACATGAGCACACTTGCTTTGAATCTTGTCTTTTTAAAAGGACAGTCTCATTTATTCAGTTACCTTTTTCATTTTCTGGAAGTAGACACTCGGAGATTCTTAAGTAAAAAGAATGTAAGACAAGTAGACAAACACATTGGCTAGTGCCTTCTATCCAAACCGCTGGGATTAAAAATCAAAACAGTTAGAGTAAGAGTGTAATTGTTAAGCACTGCTGATCTATGTGCTGTGGAGGTAGGGAATGGAGACATGTGCAATTTATGTTACTGATGTATCTTGTATTAATTGTATTTAAGTGATCTGGAACAGCTACGGAAGATCCGTAGAAGGAGCCCGCATGATGACACAGAGGCTTTTACAGTGTTTCTGCGCTCTGATGTGGAAGCCAAGTAAGTGATTCTGTTTTCTGATAGTCTAACGCATCCTCATTGTCTTAAGTGGCCCATTTCTGACTGACCAGGTCATTGTTTAATCAACATCAGAACTCTAACCAAATATTTGTAGGTCAGTCATTTTTGAAAATTATTCTATGTACTAGTATTCTGCAGATTGTTTAATGGACTGCTGTACATTTGTTCTGTGCAGCATCAAACATGTATGTTTCTGTCATACAAGGGTTTAAGACAATCTAATGCATGATGGTTGTTTTAAATAAGCAAGCATTTTCATGATTTTGTTCTAGCTAGTGTTTACTGTACTGTGCTATAGAAACAGGAGGAGAACTGTTAAATCAAGTGTATTTCTGTATTTAGAGCACTGGAGGTGTGGGGGAGCCATGAGGCTCTCGGCAGAGAATGCAAGCTGAGGAAGGAAGTGGAACAAGACTATAAAGAAAGTAGGTCCATTACAGACATCGGAAATTCCTTTAACCCCAGTCCATAATTTCTAGGCACGTTCTCTCCTGTGATGTGATGGTATTTGTGAGTAAAGCATACTAGACATTGGTGTGGTTTGAGGACACTGTCATCAGAATAATAAATGTACTCATATTGTCTAATTGGGATTTATGTTCAATTTAAAACCATGCTGTTTTAAAGAGGGTTTTCTTCTCACCACAGATTTGTTTCAAAATCAGAAGCTGCTAAAGGAGTACAAGGATTTTTTAGGCAACACTAAGGTAAGGTTCTTTATCTTTTGTTACCATGCAAATAAAATACTTTGTGAAAAGGTTTTATAATGTGTATTTGGTTTTCTTCATCCTCGCAGCCTCGTTCTGGCAAGAGGTTAACATTTTCAGGACCTGCGAAGGTTGTGATGGTTGCTATATGCATGTAAGTTATGAACGGAACCTGTTATATTGAGTACAACAACTAATTTAAACAGAACAGGTTCTCTAAATTAATGCAACAAAACCTTACGACCTGTAGTTTATGTTTTGGGGAGGGGGTGTTTGTTTTAGTTGTTTAGTCTCAAATTACAAGCAAGTTTCAGAGTTCTAGAAACATTTCCTTAAATTATCTTGCAATTCTTCCCACAAGCCACTGCTTACAGCCTTCCTGTCTCAGACGTATCAATGAGTGTTTTTACCCTTTCACTGAATAAGATTACTTTTTTTTTCATGTTTCACTATCCACTCTCCTCACGCTCTAAAGACTCAAAGTTCAGATGGTCAGATAACTTTGCATGAATTTCGTCCACAATTTCCTTTAACAAATAAGATTAGCTTTATTAAGTTTACATGAATTTGGTAGTCACATGCTAATAGATGTTTGCTATGTCAGTCTGTTGCTAACTACTAGCTGCCTTTGCCGTCAATTAAAACTAATTAGGAAAGCATGTAAAACGGTGTGCCTCTGATTATTTTACGAGATCTATGAGATAAAGTACTTTGCATTAAAAAAAAAAAAAAAAAAAAAAAAAAAAAAAAAAAATCCTGTATAAAAAAGGTAAAGCTACAAATAAGAGAAACAACTATGTGGATGATTTCCAGATCGGAATACTTTTTTGTCATTTCAAGTTTTGGTTATAGCTGATATCTTAATCTTTATAAATTAAATAGTGAGTTGTAAAAAGCACGCAACAACATTTAAATAGATACATTGTTTTTCCCAGTAAATAATGTTATCTTAGTGACATATACCTGATGCATATTTACTTTAAAAAAAAAAAAAAAAAAAAAAATTAAAAAGCACAGTAGATGTAACTCCAATTAAACACATTCACAGTTCACATTCAATTTCTCTTGAAATAAGATTATACGACACATTTGCATGGCTTTTTTAGGTAATTAAGATCATTTGTATTTGATCATTTTGCACAGATTTATTTTTGTCTCTAAAAGAGAACCACATTTTTCTGTTCTGTGTTTTATCTTCAAGTTGTTAAAACTGCTTTATTTTTCTTTACAGCAATGGTCTGAACTTTTTCTTTAAGTTGCTTGCTTGGGTTTATACTGGTTCAGCCAGCATGTTCTCAGAAGCCATTCACTCACTAGCAGATACCTGTAACCAAGTAAGTAATTAATTATTATTACCAGCGCTCCAGGTAAGCTGTGTCCTGGGTGTTTGACACATTCAAAAAATATGAATTACGCATGATATTTAAATATTATGCGTAAAGAATACACAGCAATTTTGCTGCATAGCTGAAGTTTGCTTGTTATCAGGCTTCTTGTGCTTTGATTCCTGTCGTCTCAATGGTCCATTGTGAATATCCTGCATGTGGTCGCTAGAGAATGGATCATAGACATGTTGGTGTAACCTCCCTTATTATACTATGAGATTTTACCCGGACATCCTTCAGATGTCTTCCAGTAAAGTATTTATGCTCCTCCCAGAATATACCCCCACCAATAAGGAGGAAGCATTATTAAACAATAACACGTAAGTCAAACATGTAGGGCTACAACGAAGGGTACACTTTGACCTTCAATGGTACTAATTTGCATAATTTACTGGTGACGTCACCATAGCTACTTGTTTATACAGTATTTGATTGAAAATCCTATTTTACAGGTAATCCATATACATGGAATAAAACATTCACATGTAGTTAGAAAATATGTTATATAGAACAATCATGTTTTTTTAATTAATAAAAATACACATGGATTATTTACACACAATTGTTGCTGCGTTCGATATATATACAGTAAGTTTGCATTGCAGCAGCATCAACTGCAGCAGACTTAGTCAAAACATAGCTTTATTTAAGTCACCATTCTAAGCAAGTTGTCTGTCACATTTTACTTCTACTAAAAATATTATTAATACTAATAATAATATGAATTTACACTTGTCAAATGACCCTGGAGATTGGTTGTGCCTCCATGATACATCAACAATCGCTTGCACAAGCATTCAACTTTTTTGGTCGTCTTGGCATTTAACAAAAAAAGGTTTGACTCTGGATAACGTAAGCTGGAGGAGGGAGGGGTGTATGGTGCTCAGTTTTTGAAATTAAAATTATTAGTGTTAGCGAATATTTTGTATGTTTCCAACATATTCTACCATAGCACTTCTCTTACACTGCATTGTACACTAGGCATTCAGTACATATTTTACTGAAGCACGACAACCTCTATAGGTACCCCCCCCAGTGCTTTGGCATAATATACCATGCTCAAATACATGGCAGCGGCGCCATAAAGAGTTGCTGTGAATAACGATTTGGTTGTGGATTTTAGTACAACAACTTTTGTTCAAGTAATATGTATTATACAAATGAAAAGATCAAATTTGTGGGTTCGGGTTGGGTTGCAGGTCTTATTAAAACGGGTTAGGTCACGGGTGAGAATATGGTGCTGCAGCGCGTTGCAGGTTTGGGACGGGCCCTGTAGTAGCGAGTCTGGGTCAGAAGCGGGTCATAAAAATCTGACCTGCGCAGGACTCTGCTCCCCAAGGTATTACCTCAAGCCTGTGGCTTCGGGCATTATGTCCCCCTATATGTAACAATAGTCTTCCCTCGGGGCAATCATATACCACTATAGACCTCCTCTCTAGTATATATATATATATATATATATATATATATATATATAATATATACACACACATACAGTGTATAGAAAGTCTACACCCCCCTTTCAAAATGTTCACTTTTTGTTGCCTTATAGTCTGGAATTAATTTTTTTTTTTTTTTTTTTTCATGTATCCACACATCCTACCCCACAACTTTCAAGTGAAAAAAATATTCTGTAAGTTTATAGAATAAAAATAAAAGCTGAAATAGCTTAGTTGGATAAGTGCCCACTGCCCTTGTAATAGCAATCCTAAATTAGCTCAGGTGTAACCAGTCGCCGTCAAAATCACACACCAAGTTAAGCGGCCTCCACCTGTGTTAAATTGTAGTGATTCACATGATTTCAGGATAAATTTAGTCGTTCCTGTAGGTTCCCTCTGCTGGGTAGTGCATTTCAAAGCAAAGACTCAACCATGAGCACCAAGGTGCTTTCAGAAGAACTCCGGGACAATGTTGTTGAAAGGCACAGATCAGGGGATGGGTATAAAAAAATATCAAAGGCATTCAATATCCCTTGGAGCACATTCAAAAGACGATTATTAAGAAGTGGAAAGTGTATGCCACCACCAAGACCCTGCCTAGATCAGGCCATCCCTCCAAACTGGATGACCGAGCAAGAAGGAGACTGATTAGAGAGGCTACCAAGAGGCCAATGGCAACTTTGGAAAAGCTACAGGCTTTTGTGGCCAAGACTTGTCAAAGTGCGTGTAACAACAGTATCCCAAGCACTGCATAAATCTGGCCTGTATGGTAGGGTGGCAAGAAGGAAGCCATTACTCAAGAAAGCCCACCTTGAATCCCATTTGAAGTATGCAAAATAACACTCAGGAGATTCTGTAGCCATGTGGCAAAAAGTTTTGTGGTCTGAAGAAACTAAAATGGAACTTTTTGGCCTAAATGCAAAGCGTTATATTTGACGCAAACCCAACACAGCGCATCACCCAAAGAACACCATCCCTACTGTGAAGCATGGTGGTGGTAGTATCATGTTATGGGGATGTTTCTCATCGGCAGGGACTGGGGCACTTGTCAGGACAGAAGGGAAATTGAATGGAGCAAAGTACAGAGAATTCCTTGAAGAAAACCTTCTGCTCTCTGCAAGAAAGCTGAAACAGGGATGGAAGTTCACCTTTCCGCATGACACATGACAGTGAGCATGATATATATATTCTTATATATATATATATATATATATATAGATATAGATAGATAGATATATAATCAGCAAGAGAGAAGTATGTCTCCAGTCATACGCGGTTTTCACAATCACGTCGTCTTCTACCAAAAATTAAAGATATTAGTACTGCATTGGCCTTATGGTTTCATCTGTTGAATCGGCATATTGCCGCTTTACTTTATGCATCCAGGATAGGTCAGACATCAGGACAAACTTACAAATTGTGCTCCCCTTACTGCGATTTCATTGGGAAAGTTTTTTTCTTTTTTGAGACACAACCTCCTCCATTGAGATGCAACAATCGATTCGTGCAGCGTGTTCCGGGCTTTACAGAATCATAACATTTTAATATACACCTAATGCAGGTTTATTTTAAGTCTCAGATTTATCAAGAGCAGTTTGTACTGTTTGTTGTGAAAAGGAAAACTAATAGCAAGTAATGGAACTGTGAGGACTGCTGAGTTTTTTGTAAGATAACTGGTGTTAAGACCTTGATTAGTTTAGTCAATTTCCTTGTGTAATTTGACAACCACAGATGAAAAACATTACTGAATGATTCCCTCACCTAAAATAATATACCTGATTTTGGGGCTTTTCTCTACACAGGCATTGCTTGCAGTGGGTATCAGTCAGTCTGTCAAGAACCCGGACCCTGGCCATCCGTAAGATTTTTATTTTTTATTTCATTTTTCTTATTCCATGAGCAGGCAAGAATTTCTAAAGCACATTTAACTGAGGCTGTTATTGGTTTCTAAAAGTAACATTGCATAAATTGTTCTGCTTATTCATGAAAAGAAAGCATGTTGACCTAATTGTCAATTTTATGAGTTTATACAGTGTAATGTTTAATGTAATTGTAGCTAACTGCCTTGGTTACCCCAGCAGTGTCTTCTGGGGCAATGCATGTTACCGGTTGGAAGCATGTGTGGCAATAGGGGAAGGAATTGATTGGTTATTGATAAGAAAAAAAAGAGATGGGATGGGAACAATTTCACTGTCCAGGTGCAATCTGCAAACAGATTTATTTAACATAGTGTAATACCAGATATTTTATTTTAGAAAGAAAATACGTATTTGCTAAGACATGTGTTTCTTTCAAAACTGCCCCTTCTAGACTTTGATAATGAATAGATGCACATGGCGGAGAGCGTTTATGGAACTAAACAATTCACATACACTCACTCTAGAACTTATGTAGTAATGTGTTGTCTGAAATCAAGTATGTTTCTGTAGTGTCATAAGCACCCCTGTCTACAAAATGTATTCTCTCTGTCTTTTAGGTATGGTTTTTCAAACATGCGCTACATTGCATCCCTCATAAGTGGTGTAGGGATCTTCATGATGGGAGCCGGCCTTTCATGGTACCATGGAATTATAGGCCTAATGAACCCTCAGCCTATTGAATCTCTGCTTTGGGTAAGAACAGTAGATTCATGATACTGTATATAAGGCCAGTTGGTCCTTTTTTGTATCCATTTGGAATACCTGGCAGCAGCTTTGCTTCTTGCAATGTCAGTGTATCTAGTATTTGTGTTCATGTGAGTACTTTATATGGGGTGAGTAGAACAAGTCTTTGTAGAGATCTAAGCTTAATTGTTCAATGTGCTGTTTCAGCTGTTAATATCCTATATTGATCAGTATGCATGTTGCAAGATCTCTTATGCTTTACAGTTAAAATAAGGAAGTCGGTTATACACAAGCCCTATTGAAGAGAAAGGTTGTATTCTTGCTTTCAGAAATAATTTGTAAAGTGGATTCTGCTTGAAAGTGGGGGTACAGGTAAGAAGAGACCCAGAGGTTCAGCAGCATCTATTTTTTACTTATGGATTTATTATTATTGTTATTTTTTTTCAGGCTTATTGCATTCTAGCTGGGTCACTGGTCTCAGAAGGAGGTATTTAAAATAAATTGTATTACCTTGTTAATCCCATGTGAAATATTCTTTCAGGTGGCTTTGAAAGTTTTTTTAATAAATACCAAAGCCGAAAGTATTGGTGTTATTTTGAATAGTTTTTCTTTTCTTTCAAGCAACACTTCTAGTGGCGATCAATGAAATCAAGAAAAGTGCTGGAATCAGAGGAGTCTCATTTTATGAATATGGTATGTCTATTTACCATATCACCCCCCCCCCAAAAAAAAAAAAAGATTGAAGAAGTAAACATAATAAGAAATTAAATGGTCAGAATGGCTTATACATCTGTAAAAGTTTCATTATTATTATTTATTTATTGGTAGATAGCAGGACACAGCTACGATAGTGCTCAAACATTGCTGATTTGATTGTAATAGAGAGTGCAATATGGAAAGTACAGTTAAGTGCATATTGTAACTTGTTTGTCTCTTCCTAGTTATGCAGAGTCATGACCCCAGTACAAATGTAGTGCTGCTGGAGGACACTGCAGCTGTGCTAGGAGTGATAATAGCTGCTAGCTGTATGGGGCTGACTTCTCTAACAGGTAAGTTACATACTTTACACACCTTGAAAAAAAATAAAAATCACTCTTGGCAGTGGGAATAACAAAAAAAACAACTTTGCAGGGTTGTAGAAACGCTGCAGGCTAAATGACCCAATGGGCCTTGTTTGATCAACATTCCTACAGGTTAAACAGTGCTTTAAAAAAAAAAAAAAAATGTATTTGCTCCAAAACAGTTGAAAATGGAGCGGGCGGGCGGGGTGGGGCGGGGGCAGCAGCATAGTCTTTTATGACAAGTGTTATGACAAGTCTGTTTTCATAATTTGGTAATACGTTCCTTTTGTGAAATGTGTTCATACCCTGTTTTACAGCAGTGCTAGATTTAGACATCCCTGTGTGCTAAATTACCCACTGTATTACACAAATGTGCCTCTCAAATAATGTCTTTTTCTTAATTTTATGTACAGTAGATGTTCAAAAAACATTTATCCTTTGTTAAACCCTTGATATGGTCCTTCTAGCAGTCTTTGTTATGGCAAACTGAGTTTATATGACCTTCAGATCACACAAAACAAATCTCCCCCCCCCCCCCCCCCCCCCCCCCCCAATATCTTCTCCATTAATTGATGCAGTAAAGATCATTATGGTTTAATATTTTAGACTACCAATACAGTTCATAATTGTAGTGAAATGAACAGACTGGATATGGCTTTTTTGCTTACTTTATACTTTATACTTTAGACTGTATACTGAAGTTGGCAAAAATATATTCTGTAGGATGCATTTTAGTTGACTTTACTCTGCATGTAATTTAAAGTACATGTTCACATTTTCTAGCAAGCCAAACAGTAATAATTCTCAAATTATCTACAATTCTATACAGTAGTAAATAGGCTACAAAACTTTTTATTAAGCTGCAGGCACATAATACTGTACCTATATTATTTACTACAGTACTAAAGGTGTACAGTAGCAACACCGTTAGTTACATATGGAAGTCTTGTAGTGGAGCCAATTTCAGGACCACAATACAACTGAATCACAATAAATTGAGGCGCAATATATTGAGGGTTGGGTGTATAAAGACTGATATTGATTAATGTAATAGTTTTGTGGGGGGATGAATAATGATAATTATGTTTTTGATTAGACAGCGCACAGGGTATCTGACTGATTTTTTTGTACATTATATTCAGATGCTAAGTACTGTACATGTGACATCTAAGTTAAGGAATGTCCTGTTATCTTATCTGTCTCCTGTTACAGTAACTGTTGTACTGTTAGACAACGTTTCAGTTTACCAGCAGGACTGACTAATTTGGAATTTCCATTTTGTTTACAGGTATGCACCACCAGATGTCAGTATTTTGCTGAACATACTGCAACAATTTCTAAATACACAAATAGTTGGAGAAATAATATTTAGGCTACCTAAATTACCTAAATTCAGTAACATTTGACCCAAATGATAAGTAACTTTACATTTTTTATTCCAAAGGGAACCCCTACTATGATAGCCTGGGATCTCTGGGTGTGGGAACACTTTTAGGAGCAGTGTCTACGTTCCTAATATACACCAATACTGAGGCACTGCTGGGAAGATCCATCCAGCCAGAGCAGGTACAGAAGCTGACCGAGTTCCTGGAGAGTGACCCTGCTGTAAGGTAAGCACACCTCGCATAGGGCTTACTCTACTGCCGTTTTCCTTTTTTAACCTGTGATAGAACAGCATGCTCAAACGATGTGACTAGAAATTAACAACCGACTACAACCTTGTTTTCCTCATCTCTAGGATGTTAATTTGTTGGAATATTACCTTGTTTGGGGTAAAAAACAATATATTGTAAGAAGTACGTTATTGGTTTGCTGTTGCTCATTTTCTGTTGGCCTTGTTTCCTGCTACAGTGCTATAGTATTTTTGTTTTTCATTTGTGAAAATGTTCAAAATGAAAATAACTGCTAACCAAGGGTTTAAAATCTGCTAAAGAAGATAAAGCTGCTTCCTTCTGGTTCCATATCCTGTCCTTTTCTGTAGCTCAGTTTTACACCAATGCCCCAGAAACTATATTTTATGGTGCCTCAAACGTGTGCAGAGAAGCCAAACGTGCAGAAAAGCAATTGGGTACAAGAATGTATCCCTATATGACTGGTTCAAGAAAGCTAGAGGGCTAGTAATTTCATATTTACTTGGTTAGTTTCTTTGCTGCACATTTGATCAGTGCTTGATGCTTGTTCATCTTAACTGATTCTGTCAATGCTTTTGTTTGTTCCAGGGCTATTCATGATGTAAAGGCTACAGACATCGGGTTGAGCAAAGTGCGCTTCAAGGCAGAAGTAGACTTTGATGGGCGAGTTGTAACGAGGTCCTACCTAGAGAAGCAAGACATTGAACAGATATTAAATGTATGTATGCACTGTTTGTATGTTGAGCTAAATACAATTGAAAATATCTAATTTATGTATTTAGTTTTATACAGAAAATACAGAAAACATGACATTTTATATGCAGTACAGTGTTTTCATGTTGTTTGCATTCAAAAGATTGCTTATCCAAACCCTCTAGGTCTTTAAAGAAGATATAACCTATTCGCTTTGCCTATTGGCTACTTAGTCCTTTTTATTCTTAAAAACCCTACCTACCATGCACTTCAGGTACTGCATGCAATACATCTTTTATTCAGTAACCTTCAGCACTTCTGTCATTCTTTATGGCCGCCAGTTATTTCCTTGCCACATTCCTGATAAATATTATTCTGTTTTTACCAACTCTTTCATCAGTTCTATTTTTATCTCGCCCTTGCACATTTTCACATTTCATTAAATGTTCACCTACTGTGCAGGTTTATTACTTTTGTATTGCTGTTCTTGCCTCCGATATGAGCCTAAGGAATGAAAACACATCTCCTGGCTTTCAAAAAAGGAGGTATTTGTTTTTTGTTTTTTTTACTTCAGCTATACATTACCAAAGGTTACAATCTGTAATACTCTATAGAGCACTTGGAGTGCTACATGACTTCATGAGACCGTACATGGTACAGCGATTAGGCAGTCGTGGCAGCACACAGCTGTAAATTCCTTGAGTGCCAATGTCCACAGAGAGACACCACAACTCAGTGTGTTTAATACTCTGGCCAAATTGGAACCAGACCCCCTGAGGTCAAAGTATTTAGAAATGTCATGATAATTCACCTTCAATACTGCAAAATAAATTATACAGGGTGATTCTTAAGCATACTTACACCATAGGAAATGGACATTATTAGAGAACATGTCTTTATCACACCTATGTTCCCAGGCCATTAGATGAGTAGCAGAGGCCCCATGGAGTAGCCTCCTTGCTTGCAAGACTATGTGCTCTTGGACTAGATTACTGCTTGTGGGGTCACCTGTCCTAAAGCCAGTGGTGTACACCAAAGAATGCTGCCAAATTACAAGACAAAATGCAGACACTACAGTCAACATTGTGGACAATTTACTAGCTTGCCGGAATCAAAGAATTACCAGGTGCCAGGACAACGGTGTATGTCAACGTAGCACATTAATGAGTCAGCACATTAATGAAGTACATATGGACTGGGTTACATTGTGGTTCTCAATTTGTGTGTAGCTATTGAGGGGCTATACGGTATTGTTTTTTTTCCTAACAACTAAATTGATGTGAAGTAGGGCTGTCACAATTACATTGAAAATCGATATTTTTTATGTTTTTTAATATTTTTTTTTACCTAAATCGGTTTAAATGTTAGAAAATCAATTTGTCTATTTACTGTTGGTAAGGCAGGATGTTTAAGAAACGCATACAAACTCTTATCAAGCTAGTTGCTTCTTATTTACCCCGGTGTGATCGTTTAAACCCGTTTCTCATTGGATGGAGTTATGAATACCCCATAATACGGTTGTGCAAGGACAGTGCAGAATAAACAGATAAACAAGGGAAGTTAAAACATGGCGGAACTTCCCAGTAATCCTGTTTCTGGATGTACCATCACTACACCATCTGGTTACAAAATGTATACTGGCGTTGTTTTGTTTTTCTGGACAACCAAAGGCATGATTTGAAGACAAAACAAATGTGTGTAAAATATGTAAGAATGAATATCCGTACCACTCCAACACTACGAACCTGAAGGCCCACCTAAAACCACTACCTGGTGGAGTATAGCATGTTGCAGCATACTGATTTAACATCAGACACAGCCGGTCCTTTGCAGAAACAACAGCAACAAATGCTTGACTTATTTTCAGCAAAATATAAAGTTACTTGCCAGACGAAGTGAAGCAATTACGGAGGCTTTGTCTGCTTTTATTTGCAAAGACATGCGATCAGTCAGCATCGTTGAAGGTGATGGTTTTCACCAGTTTTGTCATGAAGTGGAGCCGAGGTACCAAATACCAAGCCATACAACAATTTCAGGTGGAATTGTAAAGCTGTATGACACAACTAGGGGAAACATAAAACAGATATTAATGAAATGGAATGACGTTGCCTTGACTACTGCTAATTGGACCTCTGTAGGCTATAGATGGCTATGTTACGATGACGTTGCACAGCATTGCAGATGCACGGGAGATGCAAGATTTTGTACTGCAAACAAAAGAGCTGAGAGGACATCATACAGCAGAAAATATTGCAGAATGCATCTCGGAAACATTATCTGATTAGGACTTAAGCAAAACAGTTATTTTAGTTACTACCGACAATGCTCCAAACTATGTAAATGCCATTGAAAAAAACATCTTGGAGTCATTAATATCCTGTGTTTGGCCCACACAAATAAACCTAGCCTTTCGAAGTGGACTTGAAATAAGACCAGTACAGTCTGTACTTGCCAGGCTGAAACAAACAGCTCAGCGTTTTCACAGATCCACAACTGATAAGTAGGGCTGCAGTGAAAGGTACATTTTAACCTTTGAAGGTTCGGAATACATTACCGAAGGAAGGTTCGGACCTTCGATGGTACTAATGTGCATAATGTACTGGTGACGTCACCATAGCTACTTGTATGTATTTGATTGACAGTCCTGTTATTTTACAGGTAAGCCATATAAATGAAATGAAACATTCATATGTAGTTTAATGATGTTATATTGAACAGTAGTCATGTTTTATAATTTAAATAAAAATACATGTTTATTTACACATAATTGATGCCGCTTGCGAAACAAGCAAAATAAACTTCATTTAACAGTCACCGTTCCAAGCAGGTTGTCAGTCACAGTCACATTTTACTACTACTAAGTAGTAAAAATAATATGAACTTACGATTGTAAAGTGACCCCAGAGATTGGTACGCCTACTCTTACATATTTTACACACAACATTTGTGTGTTGGCATAATATTATACCCTGCTTCATACATGACAGTGGTGCCATATAGTTGCTACATATAACGATTTGGTAGTGGATTTTAATACAACAACTTTTGTTTAAGTAATATGCATTATACAAATCAAAAACTGCAAGTACACAAAGAATTAAAAACCGAGATGATTAAAAATGCTTTTGCTGGGGAAATGGGGGGCTTAAATGAGCAACATAAAGGAGGTGAGAACTGCTTTGACTGCAATGGGAGACCTGTTTGAGGACAGTTACACAGGTGTCACAGAGGAAGCAACTAATGAGGAAACTCAAGCAATCCTGAAAGCGGCCGTTTGTCAGAGCACCTGTTTCTCCAGGTTCCGCTTGAGTGGTGGAAAAATTCAAAGGTGAAATCCCCACATCTTGCTAAACTGGCCAAATACCCGAGCAGGTTTTTTCTTCAGCTGGAAGTATTGTAAATGAAAAGCGAGCTACCTTCGATCCAGATCAGGTTGACCAGACTTGTTTCTAACCAACAACGTGTGAAGTAAAATAACACACAGACTGCTAGAAACTTCAAAATTCGAATTTTTTTTTCTTTCTATGTTGGACATTTCACTATACTGTTTATATTTGTAAACGAACACTGATACTTAAACAGAAACATTTTCTCAGACTTCTGTTTTTGTAACCTGTTGTTGGACCATACTGTAGTTGAATATTTCAAAATAAGTTAATTGTTGGTATCTGAATTTTACAATACACAGGTTTTGGGGGACTTTATACTACACTAGATAGATATATTTTTTTTTTATTTCCTGGAATGAAGACTGAAAAGATCATTTATTGATTGATTGGATTTTATATGCCGCAGTTATCGATTGCACTTTTGACGGTTAACTGACCTATTGTGAAGGGACAGAAGTACAGTTGCTTTGTTTTTCTAATCGGTCATTCATATTGTTAATGTCTGCTGTTTGGACTTGTACAGGTGTGTGTGTGTGTGTGTGTGTGTGTGTGTGTGTGTGTGTGTGTGTGTGTATATATATATATATATATATATATATATATATATATATATATATATATATATATAAACTATATATATATATATATATATCTATATATATATAGATATATATATAGTGTATATAGATATATATTCTAGTTATCTATATATATATATATAATATAGCTATATATTTATATATCTATATATATATTATATATATATATATATATAGATATATTGCTCTTTCCAGCTAGAATACCCCTGACTAGATTTAATTGTTTTTTTTTTTCAATACAAGACAATGAAAAAGTCATCTTGTAAAAAGCAGAAACCGTAATGACAAGTAGAAAAAGGGTTCTTTTCAGTATTAGGTAATATTGCTCCTTGATTTTTTTTTAATTCATTTTTTCCCCAGGAAATTCAGCAGGTTAAAACTCCAGAGGAGTTGGAAAACTTCATGCTGAAGCACGGAGAGAATATTATCGACACCCTGGGGGCTGAAGTAGACAGGCTTGAGAAGGAACTTAAGGTGGGCTCGGAGGATTATATCTTCTCTGTTAACATTTGTATTAACTGTAGCTCCTCGCTCTCCAAGAATAACATCTTTAGAAGCCATGTCAAGTATATTTATAGTCAAAAGGCTAAAAGTATAAGCCTGTTCATCCAAAGAAAACAGGCAGAGCCGGTCTGTTTGACTAGGTGCTGTGTGCTAGCTGCATGGGTAATCTGTGTTAAAGATGGGAATGTAAATGCAGAATACTTTTTAAAAAAAAATTAGCGGGCAAATAATGATTAATGGGTTTCCACAAAATAAGATGTAATTACCAGTTGATTATGATTTTTATTACATTGATTTTAGTATTGGCCATAGCGTTCATTTAATTTCTTAGTTTTTACTTAGATTTTCAGTAAAGGAAAGTTGCTTTTATTAATGTCCAGTAAGCAAATGTTTTAGCTTGTGATGGCATTACTTCATCATCTTGATTTTTTAATTTTTTTTTTTTTTTTTTTTTTACTTTCTTACATTTTACCTCAATAATGGAATTATTGAAGGATGTGGACACTTTACTAAAATGTATTTAACCATTTAGGCTAGTACTGTGTACTTTGCACAATGTATGCACTATTCCCAAACCTCATAGAGATTTATTGTGTTTTGTTTTAGCAACGTAATCCAGATGTCCGACATGTAGATCTGGAGATCCTTTAATCTGCTCTGGAGCAGCTGAATTCAACTTCAACATCTGGAGCTAGCAGGACGTTAAAGGATACAGAAACTCGCTCTGAAGACTTGTTATAAGCATGTCTTAGGCTGTTAGAAGGACATACCCTGTAGCTTGTTTCTGAGTTTTACATTTTCTACCATGTACTGAAAACACTAGACCTTGTTGTCCTGGTGTTAATACTTGTTGATTTTTGCATTGCTTGCCCTTCTATTTAATGTTGAAAAACGACGGGGAGGCACTCCGGAGGTAATATAGGACGTACAAAAAAAAAAAAAAGTGTCCAGTAAGAATCAAACTCAAGTATAAACAGTAACAATGGAGGCAAAAAGGCAAGGAGTTTTAACATCTTGATGAAGTCCATTTAAATCTAGTAATAATAAAGACTGAAAGAATAACAGTGGTAATGGTGCTTTGGTCAGGTGTAGCAAGCAGAGGTTTGTCTACCATAGCATATTAAGTAAAGTAAAACTTAGTATTGTAACATTGAATTTCTACCTGTAACAACTGTTAATGTATCCTGATCCTGTGTAGCAGTCAACGAGAGACTAGTTTAAGTTAAAAATAAGACTATGTTGCAATCACGTTTATCTGTATTTTATCAGGTACTGTTCTCAAATTTCACCAGAGGCTTTCCAATTATCTGATTTACCAGAGTACCACATGCATTGTAAAGTTTGTGTCCTTTTGTAGTATTGGCCCAAAGACTTTTAGGGTTACTGGTTATATTTCTAAATTCACACATAAATAATAAAATAGAAATCCTTTTTTTTTTTTTTTTTTTTTTTGCCCAGTGTGTAGCATTATTTTTGACTCTTTCCTACTTTTTTTCCTTTTATTTATTAAAAGTAACCTCTTTTAGTTTTAATTGTATATTTGAATTTTAGGTGGTGACTTTTTCCCCTGTAAATGACCAAAAGAAATGTCTGTAAAGACATTTTAAAATTTTAAGTTAAATTTTTAATTTTTAAAAGGAGAGCTTTTTTATTTTAGAGCAAATTGTTTTTCTTTTTTCAATTTTTATTTTTGTAAATGTTCTGAAAGTACAGGTTGTGTTATTCCAAGTTAGTCGTCCTGTTGATTTACATGTTTTATTCACATTAGTTGAGTGCTGAGATGATGTGCATATATCAGTCATGTTTTAGTCGTCCCAGTGTATGCCCTGAACTTAGAAAATGCGTATCTGAAATAATACAGCTCAATTTTTAATTCTAGCCATCTTTTACATTGCCGTTGATCAAATCAGACGATGCAAACAGACGTTTAGGGGTTTCTGTATGGTAGGACGCCATTTATTTTTAAGATATTATTGCTGGTTTCAGCTCTCCCTTTTATTTATTATTATTATTATTTTTTTGACCAGTGTGTAAAAGTGGTTTGTCTTCTGTTGAACCCTTAAAAGTGATATGATGGAGTGTATAGGTATATTCTAATAATTGACTAAAATAATAATAATAATAATAAAGTATTAAATGTATTCGTTTCCAGATTCATTATACATTTTTCAGACAATCATGTTGATTTTATCTGTGTGTGGCCCCTTGAGATGGAACTTCCTTTATTCATGAATTAAAAAAAAAAAAAAAAAAAGCATGCATCTAAAATCAAATCACTTTTTGATAATGGGAATAGTTTAAATGTGGTAATAGGATTATTTAACTGTTGCAATAACACGTACTGGTACTTAAACTAGGAGAGTACCGATATTTCTTACTCGTGAAAGGGGCAAGAAAAAACAAATTCATATTTCCCAATAGAATTTTCCAGTATTCCAGAAATGACGGATTCTAACCTTAATTATGCAACTATATGGCTTGTGAAACTAGGTAAATAAGAATTATTTAAGGTAATGGATCTAGGTCTGCGGTACCATTTCTTTGAAAAATATTATTTTCAAGTATTGGTGCCAGCAGACATGAATACATATGTGGCTGTTTTATAATGCTGGTACAAACCTATCATATATAGTTATCATGTACTGTGATTACTTTTGAATTATCCGATAATGCTATAGATACTGTTGTCTAACTTTTCTAACAATTTAGTAGCCAGGACTTGGAAAAGGGCTAAAATAATTAAAAAGAACATAAAGTTTACAAATAAGAGGAGGTCATTCAGCCCATCTTGCTTGTTTGGTTGTTAGTAGCTTATTAATCTCAGAATCTCATCAAGCAGCTTCTTGAAGGATCCCAGGCTGTCAGCTCCAACAACCTTACCGGGAAGTTAGTTCCAGACCCTCACAGTTGTCTGTTTAAAAAAGTGCCTCCTATCTTCTGTTCTAAATGCCCCTTTATCTAATCTCCATTTGTGACCCTTGGTCCTTGTTGATTTTTTTTAGGTTGAAAAAGTTCCTTGGGTCGACATTGTCTCAATACCTTTTAGAATTTTGAATGCTTGAATCAGATTGCTGCGCAGTCTTCTTTGCTCAAGACTGAATAGATTCAATTCTTTAAGCCTCTCTGTATATGACATGCCTTTTTTAAACCTGGAATAATTCTGGTCGGTCTTCTTTGCACTCTTTATAGAGCAGCAATAGCCCTTTTGTAGCAAGGTGACCAGAACTGAACACAATATTCTAGATGATGTCTTACTAACGCATTGTACAGTTTTAACATTACTTCTCTTGCTTTAAGTTCAACACTTTTCACTATATTTCCGAGCATCTTGGTGGCCGTTTTTTTTTTTTTTTTTTTTTTTTTAAATATGACTTCCCCACATTGTCTAGATGAAGACATTTCTGAGTCAACATAAACGCCTAGGTCTTTTTCATAGATTCCTCCTTCAATTTCAGTATTTTCCATATGATATTTATAATGCACATCTTTATTGCCTGCGTGCAGTACCTTACACTTTTCCCTATTAATTGTCATTTGCCATGTGTGCCCAGTTCTGAATGCTGTCTAGATCATTTTGAATGACCTTTGCTGCTGCAACAGTGCTTGACACTCCTATTTGTGTCGTCTGCAAATTTAACAAGTTTTCTTACTATATCAGAAACTAAGTCATGGCCACTAAAAAGATGACATCTACAGTGCATTTTTCTCCGTACTGTAGTTCTGTCAGTAAAAATATGTAAATCGGCAGAGAGTGTCTTGCCAAGTGATTGAAGGGGCATCAATGATCAATTGAATATATCCCTTTGTGCTTAAAAACATATTGGTGGGTGCAATATTTAACACAAAGAAAACTCTGGGTAAGGTATTTTCCATGTAACCATTGCTAGCTGTTCAGAGTTGGACAATTTTGGATTTCTGCTAAACGAACCTCGTTTACATCCCACAATTTTACATTTATAGAGAAACAAAAACCTTTGTGAATAGGATTTAAAGCATTTTTAATATGGTCTTCATTGAAAATCAACAGTTCTTACAATGTAAGGAATCCTTCAGTTCAATAAGACATACAATTTGTGTAATGATAACTTTTGATAGAACAGGCACCAGCAAAAAAAAGATTGTGTACAAAATAACTTGACAATAAAAAAAATAGATAAGATTACTATTTGCTTCACAGTGTTTGCATGAACAGTCACTTGAATATAAAATACATAAATTAAGTTAGACAATTCATTACATATTCACTATATTCATTCTACCTGGTAAGCATCAATACATACATGAAGACATTTCTGTTAAGAAGCCTAGTTTTCTTTTCTTTTTTCAAATTACCATAATGTCAAAGGCAAGTCACCTTTGCAATAAACAGACAAAGACAATTATTTTCCAAAGGCATTTCAAATAGTTTGAGATGTGTTTTTGAATGATATGAGAAATAAAAAGTGGCATATTATAACGAATATAATGCATGTGTGACAAATAAAGAATTAAAAGTAAAATATAGTCTAAACCTTAAGAGAAACACGAGTTTTGAGCAGTCTGGAAGAAATCTTGAGATGTCTAGTTTTAATATAAGCAAGCCCTTTGAATCTTACCGATGTGTGCTGACGTTAACTTAACGTAGCGTTTGGATATGTAAAAAGCTTATAAAATAATTTTATCAATCATGATTCTGCACCAAACAATTTTAAAGGAAGCTTTTACTGTTGACAAGTTTCTTTCTGGTTTACTGTCTACCTGTTCATTTAATGTCTGCCAAATCTTGATTCTAAGGGTAAGAGCGAATGGTCTCAAAGCATGTCAGTTCTTAGTGGAAGCAGCTGCTTTGTTAGGAAATGAAGGGATACAGGATTAGGCAGGTACTGTGTAATGCAGTTCTTTCTCCTAATGTTTGACATTCTTAGCAACCAGTGGCACAATTTGCAGTAGGTGGCTATGGCCCTTCTTTCAAGTAGAATCTGATGTGGCTTAATTTAGAAAGTACTGCAGACTAACTTAAATAAAGTTATATTTGAAGATATATAACACAGTGCATCTAGTATGTGCTATAAATTAATTTGCCTTTTGTTGTACAACAATTAGAAGGCATATTTTTTAGCATCAGTGGTTTTTACATACCACCTGAGCTTAAGTATATATTCACAGGGGAATTATAATTATTATTATTTTTTTTTTATCCAATGTATATTTCTGCTGATTTTCCACATGGAATGGACAGTGTGCATTACAAGGAGCCCCACCAGATTTAACTGCTTGGGTATGGGCAGGCTGCTTTGTTAAACTGCCTAACTAACTCTTACGCTGTCAAATACTAGTATACTTGTTTGATGTTTCCCATCACCATCAAAAGGGAAAAAGATTCCTCTGACTTTTCCCACAATGAAGACATTCTAGATTTTTAAAGCACCAATACAAGCTTAACGTGCATTTCAATGAGCTGCATTACGTACAGCAAAACAGACACCCACACAGTTCACTTTCCATTCCTTTCAACATAATTTGCATCTCCCATGATTTTTCTATTTTATTTTATTTTATTTTGATGATGAACGCACTAATTTCCTTTATTCCTGCATTTGGCACTCAATAAAAATGTCACCTGGCTTTTGAAATTAGTTTTATAGTACTTGTAAAAACAGGCAGTTGTGTCATGTAATAACTGAATACATCATTTCAAATGTAAGTTTCAAACTGAAGATTGTCGTGTCGACGATATAGCTATAATGTACCCCTGTGGACAGTAGCACTACTGAACCTTAAGTAGTTTGTATTGGAAGGCTTTCGGTCCTTTGGATCAAATTCAAGGACAGAAAACAAGATGCTGTTGTACTTTTACTATAAAGTGCTTCTTTGATAATTTCCTCTTTCAGGATGACCCCCCCCCTCCAAATCGAGAGGAGAGAATTCACCTAGCGGTGACTAGTTCAAGCAGGTCATAATCCTCCCTCCTAATACAAAACAGCAGCACACAATGTGCTGCTTGGGATTCTTCACCAAAGTGTGTATCCCCAACATAAATCAGACAATACCGGCATGTAAAAAGTCAAGTGCAAATATATTAATACATAAAAACTAAGCAATAAGGCAGTACATGTAAAATGGGAAAATAATTGTAATGGTTATGTAAAAAATAAAAAAGGATGAAATGAAAGCTTATTAAGTATTGACACTTTCTGCATTGTGGTTGCAACACTTACGTTACGTACAGAACTATTTGGTCATCTGTGGTTTTGACCCCTATATCATTGGGTGGAACGCATATTGTTTAAAACTTACAACACAAACCTATTAGCTGATAATAGCTGTTACAGTAGATCAGTAATAAGTAAACCATCAAAACGGTCATTGCGGCAAAAAAAGAAGACAACATTTTAGGATAGAATTATTGGCAAGTCACAAAGGTATTTGGGCATGAACACACTAGCCTCTTTGGAAAAAGGAAAGAACGACGTTAGATTAGGTCTTGAATAATTTAAAAAAAGGGCTTACAGTTTGTTTTTCACAGATTTATGTTGGTACGATTTAAATTCGTCATGGAGCAAATGTACATGTGGAAAGAGCAATCTGCAATTTGATCAGAAGCTGTTATTATTCCAGGTATGCAATTGGCTAAGATTGTTGACATTTTCAGGTACAATTAATTTACCAATGTGTAGGCCACTGAATCTGGAAAAAGGCCTACCAGGGATGGTAGAAAAGGTTCAGCTCATTGAATTCTGCACCTGGTTTTCTACATCTCACATACATACACACAGTCTGATAAATTGCACCATGAATAATATTGAGGAAAGGAAGGGATTTCATCTAGCTCTAAATGGTGGAGAAAGCTTACACACACTACTCTGCGGTTTCCAATTTAGACATACCTCTCCACATGCTTCCACATTATTGAGAGCAGACAGAAAAAAAAAGCTTTTCACCTCAAGAATGCTAGCAGCCCTTCTACGGTTTTGTGTTTGAATTGACTCAACCCTTTGTTTCCTACACAAGCTAGGGGAGCCACAAGGCAGTGCGAAATGAGGGACTGAACTTGCAGTGCTTTGAAAGCAGCTGGGGAACCCCTAGCTTCTATTTCAAAACCAATGGCCAGTCACAAAAGCTCTAAAAACAGGCAGGGTTGCGGATTAAACAAACAAAAAAAAATATGAGACACAAGCTTCTAATGAAGCACCAGTAGGCAAGTTAATCAGTGGGCATATTCTTCCAAGAAATGCACAGTGCCTTGTGCCACTGAATGTCCAAATCATTTTGTGACTGTTTCAGTTTGTTAAAGGAGAGATGAATCGTGATACTGAACTGCTGCAGAATCTTCCTCCCCTTTCAGTCCCCAGACCCATCTTGGGATTCCTTTAGGAACATGTCGTCTTGTGACAGGTGGCTCTCGAAGCTCTCGTAGTACATGCTGCTGCTGCCGCCGCTGCTGCTGCTGAGGAAAGTCCCCACTGCCCGGCCCTGCCGAGCGTGCCCGACGGCGTCGCTGAACACCTTGTTGATCTGTTCTTCTGAAGGCATCCACCAGTCTGGATTGGAGGCACAGTGCATTCTAATAAACTCTGCCAGAAAAAAATTAAATGACTCCATTATGAACACTTGTACAGGAAAAAGTTAAACGCAGAGGCATTTTGTAAGGAATGATTTTTAACAGGAGTCTGTAAAGTTAGCCATGCCTACATTTGAAAATATAGTGCTAAAAAAATTCAAATTGTAAATTCACAATATTTACAGTGTATAGATGTTACAAATGCTTGTCCTGTATAAGCACAACATAGTCTTGCATGTGAATTGGTATTAAGTAGAGTACATAGACAGCTACTGTTTCTAATCTACTGACTCCAAAAACACATACAGTATAAGATCATATTTCACTAGTGTTTATTGAAAACTTTAAGGACTGTTTTGATGATTGATTTTAAGGACCATTTTGTGAAGAGTGTTTTTAAGGGAAAAACAGTTCTCTTAGAAATGAGAATAAACTTCTAACTCTCTCTAACACAGCTATGAAAAGACTGAAAACAGTAAGGGTCAAGTGCCTAATCCACTGCTTGGACTAACATTAGTACCACTGACGATCCTAATTGCAGCGTAACAAAAGTTGTTTAGTTCATTGGGATAATTACTTAAACTAGACTAAGTCTAGTGCTGATTGCACAGTACTAAACCAGACCCTTGCAGTTACAAAAAGAGGAACACAAAGGGGAGAGTCTGCTTGCTCTGATTCGTCCCCCTTTTCTTAATATTTCCTTGCAAATCTGTTCATATGAGTCACCCACGTCAACTTTGTTCTTTAAGCCCTTCTTACATTAGCCAGGATATAATACCGCACTTAATATACATTTTAAATAAGCATTTTAATAAAAACTTCCAGCCTTTATAAAAATTGACCGTGGTCAATTCCAGCATAATTTTACAGTTTCAAATGCTTTTCCAAAGCTAATATTGTGAATTGTTTTTTTTTTTTACTTACTATTGTTCTGTTTACTTCTTTGGGGTGTTATAGCCTGAAAGTTAGTCTGCTTAGTCACTAAACCACTGGTACTACTGAATGTGACTATAAAATATTGAATTGGGCATATTGTGGAAAAAGAAACCTCTCAAAGGCAACATTTTTAAACGGAAACAGCATACGCCAGTAGACATTAAAAAAATGCGCTTCATGCTTCCAACCCACATTAACGGCTTTGTATAGTTCATAATGAAACCGCAGTAACACTACAGGACTATTGAAAATTGCAACACTTGTCTTTTCAACAGCTTAACACCTACACTGCAAAAATGTGGGGGTTATTTCAGTTGATCTAAAAAAAAAACAACAACAGCAACATGCTCAAATCAGTCAAGCATTTAAAAAAAGTAAAGGTTAGAGGCCTTCCAATAGCTTTTACAGAAGGCTCTATTTTAAGGATTTAACTGGAGACGGTATTTACTTGACATTTTGTTAGAAATTAAAGGGATTTTTGTTTTCCCACAACATCCTCTATCATAGCATCCCCAGCAGCAGGCTGTTGATATTGTTTCCCATTAGCACTTGTTCTAATAGAGCATTTACAGCCTATTCAGCCATTTCACCTGGCAGGACTATGCAGTAAAGCCATATCTAAGAGAACTCGTGCTGAGCAAGTTGAGGCTGAATTTTTCACTAGTTCACATGCCCATCCTGAGCCAAAACAGTATAATCAGAAAATGCAGTCTGCACAATTATATTCCAGGTAATAGCTGTGGAGGGTATTGATGCTATGAACCACATAACAGTTTTTGGTGTATGAATATATTCTTTAATGTATTTTTAGGTTAATCAAGTGTTGAGTTGCATTAGGCTGCTTGAAACTGGGTCACAGTACTATGACTTCAAAGCGAAATCAGACGGAAGTCCCACAGGGACAGTTTTCCCTCTTGCTTATACCATGATTATACTGTGAATTTACCATAATTTACCATGTTTTTTTTATTTTTATTATATGATTTACCAGGTCTCTCTATACTTTACAGCGCTTTCTTATGCTTTCTCATGCTTTCTCAATGGGAAACTTTTATAAACCTGTATGTGTTTAATGAAGTCAGACTTCATTTATGGCCCATGCGAGAGGGACTATAACTTTAACTACAGCACATACTGGGTTACACATTCTAAAATATTAGCTCTTCTATAACTTAAGAGTGGAAGAAAAAAAGAAGTACAAATTACACTGTTATACCTCTGAGGCAGGTAACTTTAACTGGGTTAAGTGGCCGTCTTTCTGGGCCTGACTCTCCTATCTGAACAGATCTCTTCCTCTTTCCAAGTCCGCAGGAATACTTCAGTTCGTCTGTGGTGAACACAAACCGGATCAGGTAGCGCAGCAGCCTGCGGCCATCTTTTTTGGAAGAGTTCACTGCCTCATCCCACTGCTTGTTGGTGATGTAAACAGGATAGTTGCCTAGCAACTGCTTACTTCCCTTAAAATAAAAACAAGGACTGTTACAAAAATAAATTAAACATCATCTATGTGTGCTAACATCACAGCCAATAAAAAACACAATAATAATAATAATAATAATAATAATAATAATAATAATAATAATAATAATAATAACACTACTCTCTGTATGAGCCTGCACTGGTTTTCATATAATGTAATGGTTGCTGATACCAGGATACATGATTCTAGTTTAAAAAAACAAAAAGGTTTAAAAAAAGTTACAGATTCAAATTAAACACACACAGCATTGACACACCAGTGTACTATTGTACAGAAACAACAACAAAAAAACAGGCAGGTATTCAGGTTGGCAAACAGGCAAAGACATCAAATACAGAAAAGCAAGAAGGCAGACAAACAGCCATTTAGGCAAAACAGACCAAAGAAGCTGCACCACCAAGTCTTCATTGCCTGAATTAGATTCATACAGATGGGTATTCATGCTGTTTGAACACAGTGGAAGCTGTCACCATGGTGCAGACTGATGCTGATATGAGATGAAGGCCATTGAAACACCCTTACTTTCACACCAGGGAGAGTCAGCATTTGTAAGCCAGCATTGCACTGAACCTCTGTGTGTCAGCAATGCACTGAACCTCTGTGTGTCAGCAATGCATTGTACCTGTGTGTGTCAGCAATGCACTGAACCTCTGTGTGTTAGCATTGCACTGTACCTCTGTGTTAGCATTGCACTGTACCTCTGTGTGTCAGCAATGCACTACCTCTGTGTGTTAGCAATGCACTACCTCTGTGTGTTAGCAATGCACTGAACCTCTGTGTGTCAGCAATGCACTGTACCTCTGTGTGTCAGCAATGCACTGAACCTCTGTGTGTCAGCAATGCACTGTACCTCTGTGTGTTAGCATTGCACTGAACCTCTGTGTGTCAGCAATGCACTGTACCTCTGTGTGTTAGCATTGCACTGCACTGTACCTCTGTGTGTTAGCATTGCACTGAACCTCTGTGTGTTAGCATTGCACTGTACCTCTGTGTTAGCATTGCACTGTACCTCTGTGTGTCAGCAATGCACTGTACCTCTGTGTGTTAGCATTGCACTGAACCTCTGTGTGTCAGCAATGCACTGAACCTCTGTGTGTTAGCATTGCACTGTACCTCTGTGTGTTAGCATTGCACTGTACCTCTGTGTGTCAGCAATGCACTGTACCTCTGTGTGTCAGCAATGCACTGTACCTCTGTGTGTTAGCATTGCACCCTCTGTGTGTAGCATTGCACTGTACCTCTGTGTGTCAGCAATGCACTGTACCTCTGTGTGTCAGCAATGCACTGTACCTCTGTGTGTAGCATTGCACTGTACCTCTGTGTGTCAGCAATGCACTGTACCTCTGTGTGTCAGCATTGCACTGTACCTCTGTGTGTAGCATTGCACTGTACCTCTGTGTGTCAGCAATGCACTGACCTCTGTGTGTCAGCAATGCACTACCTCTGTGTGTTAGCATTGCACTGTACCTCTGTGTGTCAGCAATGCACTGTACCTCTGTGTGTCAGCAATGCACTGTACCTCTGTGTGCATTGCACTGTACCTCTGTGTGTTAGCATTGCACTGTACCTCTGTGTGTGCAGCCTCTGTGTGTCAGCAATGCACTGAACCTCTGTGTGTCAGCAATGCACTGTGTGTCAGCACCTCTGTGTGTTAGCATTGCACTGTACCTCTGTGTGTCAGCAATGCACTGAACCTCTGTGTGTTAGCAATGCACTGTACCTCTGTGTGTTAGCACTGTACCTGCATTGCACTGTACCTCTGTGTGTCAGCAATGCACTGAACCTCTGTGTGTTAGCATTGCACTGTACCTCTGTGTGTTGCAGCAGCATTGCACTGTACCTCTGTGTGTCAGCAATGCAGCAATGCTCTACCTCTGTGTGTTAGCATTGCACTGTACCTCTGTGTGTCAGCAATGCACTGAACCTCTGTGTGTTAGCATTGCACTGTACCTCTGTGTGTCAGCAATGCACTGAACCTCTGTGTGTCAGCAATGCACTACCTCTGTGTGTCAGCAATGCACTGTACCTCTGTGTGTTAGCAATGCACTGAACCTCTGTGTGTCAGCAATGCACTGTACCTCTGTGTGTCAGCAATGCACTGAACCTCTGTGTGTCAGCAATGCACTGTACCTCTGTGTGTCAGCAATGCACTGAACCTCTGTGTGTCAGCAATGCACTGTACCTCTGTGTGTTAGCATTGCACTGTACCTCTGTGTGTTAGCAATGCACTACCTCTGTGTGTCAGCAATGCACTGAACCTCTGTGTGTTAGCATTGCACTGAACCTCTGTGTGTCAGCAATGCACTGAACCTCTGTGTGTTAGCATTGCACTGTACCTCTGTGTGTCAGCATTGCACTGTACCTCTGTGTGTCAGCAATGCACTGTACCTCTGTGTGTTAGCAATGCACTGAACCTCTGTGTGTTAGCAATGCACTGTACCTCTGTGTGTCAGCAATGCACTCTACCTCTGTGTGTTAGCATTGCACTGTACCTCTGTGTGTCAGCAATGCACTGAACCTCTGTGTGTTAGCAATGCACTGTACCTCTGTGTGTCAGCAATGCACTGAACCTCTGTGTGTTAGCATTGCACTGTACCTCTGTGTGTCAGCAATGCACTGAACCTCTGTGTGTTAGCATTGCACTGTACCTCTGTGTGTCAGCAATGCACTGTACCTCTGTGTGTTAGCATTGCACTGTACCTCTGTGTGTCAGCAATGCACTGTACCTCTGTGTTAGCAATGCACTGTACCTCTGTGTGTCAGCATTGCACTGTACCTCTGTGTGTTAGCATTGCACTGTACCTCTGTGTGTCAGCAATGCACTGTACCTCTGTGTGTTAGCAATGCACTGTACCTCTGTGTGTGCACTGTAGCAATGCACTGAACCTCTGTGTGTCAGCAATGCACTGTACCTGTGTGTCAGCAATGCACTACCTCTGTGTGTTAGCATTGCACTGTACCTCTGTGTGTCAGCAATGCACTGTACCTCTGTGTGTCAGCAATGCACTGTACCTCTGTGTGTTAGCAATGCACTGAACCTCTGTGTGTCAGCAATGCACTGAACCTCTGTGTGTAGCATTGCACTGTACCTCTGTGTTTCAGCATTGCACTGTACCTCTGTGTGTCAGCAATGCACTGTACCTCTGTGTGTTAGCAATGCACTGTACCTCTGTGTGTCAGCAATGCACTGTACCTCTGTGTGTCAGCATTGCACTGTACCTCTGTGTGTCAGCAATGCACTGTACCTCTGTGTGTTAGCAATGCACTGAACCTCTGTGTGTCAGCAATGCACTGAACCTCTGTGTGTTAGCAATGCACTGTACCTCTGTGTGTCAGCAATGCACTGTACCTCTGTGTGTTAGCAATGCACTGTACCTCTGTGTGTCAGCAATGCACTGAACCTCTGTGTGTTAGCATTGCAGCATTGCACTGACCTCTGTGTGTTAGCATTGCACTGTACCTCTGTGTGTCAGCAATGCACTGCACTGTACCTCTGTGTGTCAGCAATGCACTGTACCTCTGTGTGTCAGCAATGCACTGAACCTCTGTGTGTTAGTATTGCACTGTACCTCTGTGTGTTAGCAATGCACTGTACCTCTGTGTGTCAGCAATGCACTGAACCTCTGTGTGTTAGCAATGCACTGTACCTCTGTGTGTTAGCAATGCACTGTACCTCTGTGTGTCAGCAATGCACTGTACCTCTGTGTGTTAGCAATGCACTGTACCTCTGTGTGTTAGCATTGCACTGTACCTCTGTGTGTTAGCATTGCACTGTACCTCTGTGTGTCAGCAATGCACTGTACCTCTGTGTGTCAGCAATGCACTGAACCTCTGCAGCATGCACTGAACCTCTGTGTGTCAGCAATGCACTCTACCTGTGTGTCAGCAATGCACTGAACCTCTGTGTGTTAGCATTGCACTGTAACTCTGTGTGTCAGCAATGCACGACCTCTGTGTGTCAGCAATGCACTGAACCTCTGTGTGTCAGCAATGCACTGTACCTCTGTGTGTCAGCAATGCACTGAACCTCTGTGTGTCAGCAATGCACTGTACCTCTGTGTGTCAGCAATGCACTGAACCTCTGTGTGTTAGCATTGCACTGTAACTCTGTGTGTCAGCAATGCACTGAACCTCTGTGTGTCAGCAATGCACTGAACCTGTGTGTGTCAGCAATGCACTGAACCTGTGTGTCAGCAATGCACTGAACCTCTGTGTGTTAGCATTGCACTGTAACTCTGTGTGTCAGCAATGCACTGAACCTCTGTGTGTCAGCAATGCACTGAACCTGTGTGTGTCAGCAATGCACTGAACCTCTGTGTGTCAGCAATGCACTGAACCTCTGTGTGTTACCAATGCACAGTACCTCTGTGTGTCAGTAATGCACTGTACCTCTGTAAGCTAGCAATGCACTGTACCTCTGTAAGCTAGCAATACACTGTACCTCTGTAAGCTAGCAATGCACTGAACCTCTATAAAGGTGAAATGTTGTACAAAAGCTGTGAAATGCTGGGTGATGCACACTTTGCAGCTCAAATGAACTGAAGAGAAACGAAACGAGAGGAAAGAGAGAAAGTAAAAATAAACACAAGTTTATTATTAGTGTTCTCTGTATTCATTCTTGTTCATTATTCTTTCTTCTCTCTCGTGCTCTCTCTCCTGTTTCTTTGAGCCTGCATGTTCACTCAGGGACACCACTCACTGGCGTATGTGTATTTCAAAGCCGGGTGCAGTTGAAAGTAAATGTCATAATTAAGAATTAAGTGCTTGTTCGCTTTGTGGACAATGGAATCGAGCAAACCTTTCATGATTAATAAACAAAAGTATGAGGCTTTAAACCAGACTGGAAGAGTTTGCTTTCAATGAAAAACCTGTCTCATCTGCAACAAATCGAAAAGACACCGTAGCCTGTAGCCTACTATAAGACAAGCAAGCTCAGACATCATTATAAAAAAATTACAACACATTTTCATATGAATATCCTCCTGGATCAGACTTAAAACAGATGCTCCTTTAGGCGATCAGTAAAGAAGCTGATTTAACGACTCAAGCGAGTTTTGTATGGCACGGAATATCGCTCGTACCAAACATGCTTATTCAGATGAATTAATCTTTTTATACAATTGGAGTGTCGGAGCTAGACTAGAAAATGCATGTTTAAATTATTATATTTATATCTTACGCCTTGTCAAGAGCAGGTACTGCAATCCCTTTAAAAATAAATACAGTGCATTTGTCATCCACAAAGTTCAACAGTTTAATACATGCAGCAGTATTGAAAAAAACAAAAAACAAAAAAGCAGCATTCAGATCTTCAAGGGAAGAGCTTGTCAAAACAAAATCCTTACAAAAATTTGTTTATATGTGGTGTTTTTGGTGAAATTAGGTCAGTTATTATATTTTGCTAGCAATGCATTGTATCGCTGTAAACCAGTATTGCACTGTACCTCTGTAACATATCAATGCATTGTATCTCTGTAAACCAGTACTGCACTGTACCTCTGTAAGATCTCCATGCATTGTATCTCTGTAAACCAGTATTGCACTGTACCTCTGTAAGATCTCCATGCATTGTATCTCTGTAAACCAGTATTGCACTGTACCTCTGTAAGATCTCCATGCACTGTATCTCTGTAAACCAGTATTGCACTGTACCTCTGTAAGATCTCCATGCACTGTATCTCTGTAAACCAGTATTGCACTGTACCTCTGTAAGATCTCCATGCATTGTATCTCTGTAAACCAGTACTGCACTGTACCTCTGTAAGATCTCCATGCATTGTATCTCTGTAAACCAGTATTGCACTGTACCTCTGTAAGATCTCCATGCATTGTATCTCTGTAAACCAGTATTGCACTGTACCTCTGTAAGATCTCCAAGCATTGTATCTCTGTAAACCAGTATTGCACTGTACCTCTGTAAGCTGCTCCTCTGGTTGCGGCTGCACAAACTGGTTGTGCTGCTGAAGCACTCTTTTGAAATAGTCAAGGACATTCTGACAGGGTGCTGAAAAATAAAAACAGCACTATGAGCTAACTGGCCAAAGAAACAAATTATAATTGTGTTACTACATTTGCATTCAAAAGGGCCAGTACACAAGACTTGGAAATATACACTTTACATCACACCTATTTTAACACCCTTTCATTTTTTGAAAACATAGCAGGCATATTGATTTTCATTTTGAAATAAACCCATTTTTTAAAAGACCATCTTTCCATTTAATTTCATTTAATTCATTTCATTTTTTTTTAGTTCTACATAAAAACATCTACAAATACCTTTCCTAATTTCTGTATTTCACAGACTGTACACAATGCCTATATTTACATTTTGTTTTATCACTGAGACACAGGAAAGGATGGGAAGCAAAAACAGCATAGAGGATTGATTAATGCATTCCTAGATAAAAATATAAAAATGATATACAAGAGACAAACAAATAAAATACATATGCATTTACTGTAACGAGCCCCTCCTCCCCCAACACAGACACACCATAAACAAAGTTAGCAGTAAATAATATACAAATTCATACAGGGGTCTACAAATATTACCTGAAGACATTATCAAAAGAGAAGGTTCACTGAACTTATACAGACAATTCAGAATACATTAAAATGCATGCCATGGTGTATAACACAGCTCAAGAACCGCTATTACCTACTTCTTTAGAACGACTTTTCTTGGTGGTCTTTTTATTTTTTTTAATGAAACTCAAAATAAAAAATTACTTTGGGTCAAGAAATAAACAAAGATGCATCAGTACCATGTTTAGCGTTTTTATTAGACATAAATCTACAAACAGCTATACAGGGTCCTATTCAGAGTGCTGTGGATGGCATTAGTGCCTCACACCCACATCATCTCTCTTACCACACTGACACAGATACTGGTATAATTAAATACACAAACTTATAATCTTGAAAGTGAAAGAATGGGTGCTGCTTGTCAAAAAACAGATAAGGATGTTCTTACCCGGAAATTCACAGGTGTTGGTATTCTTCCATAACAGTAAACTATTTCTAGACTCCAAAACACCTGCAGAATTTGAGAATACAAATCTTTTCTGTTTTTTTTTTTTTTAAACTGGTGATGCCGCATACTTATATTTCAGCCTAAATTGGCAATGGCTTAGCTATCCAAAGAAAATAAACTATACTATATATAGACTACACAACACCTACACATTTAGAGATAATAAATCGTTTCTCTTTTGTGAAACTGGTAGATTTTCAGTTAAAATTGGTACAGCTACCAAGAAATGCAAAGACAAAACACCCTAATTTGATTATCATAGTTTGACATTTAAATATTTTTTTTTTCTTTTTTTTTTGGAAGACCAGAGTTTATTTTCAAATACCATCTAATAAAAAGATGGAGCTCTCTTCTAAAATCCAGGTATCCAGGAGTGGCCAGGTATTTTCATACATGTAAATCTGTAGGTCTAATGACATTGGGGGCTTAAATATTTTGCCTGTTGCATAGAATTAGCATTGACAGCCCCCCCCCACCAACATCATGAATGTGAGATTCAAAATCTGAGTGGACCATATGTTTTGTGCAAACATATTAGGCAGATACGGCATAAAGTGATGATGTAATACTTTTGAACTACTTAAGGTAAGAAAGTGAATGAGTGTAGGAACAGGTTCAAAATATTAATACAGGAATCCGTTGCATATCCGGCTGAGGTGGGACCAGAGCAAGGACGGATATGTAAAAAGTCGGATGAATGAATCCTGTTTTAAATGCCACGATACACAGCTGGAACAATGACTATATTACACAATCATTGTTTTGAGATTCAGCTTTTATTAGGGAGCTCCCCTCAATCCTTGTTTAGAAAGATACAGGGTATTAAATGCTTGTGACAGAGTAGCCGTCTGCCGTGTGGGTGCATGCATTCGCTGCTGAGTGACAGGCAGGAGATCGAGATGGAGGTTGAAGTTGATATGTCCTGCAAGCGAATTGGATTTATTTACTTATCAACACACTGAACAGCTCACGTGACACTAGCAGCAATGGCAGAGCATGGAGCACTTACAACACAGTGTATGAAAACTTTGGTAGGATCTACAATCTCTGAACTAATCTTCTCTGTTCAATAATAAACGTTGCTGAAGAGACTGATCATGGTGGATAAATTGTTAGGACGGATATGTGACGGGCGGATATGCGATGGATTACAATATTTCCTGTAATACTGTAACCCAACTGCAACCCAAAAATCGATGAGGAATGCTGTAAGACTACTTTCAAGTACCTCTATTAAATGTCTTTTTGGTTTGGTAACTTTAATGGGTGTTTTTCTCCTTTCTGAAAAAAAAGATGCTTATATGGATACATTTAGATATATTTATAAAGATTTCTAGTCAGAACATTTTTCTGAATTTCTTAAGCTTCTTATTTGTACTACTATATATCTTGTGACTGTTCTGAGCCTGACTGTTTAGACCTTGTATTTGTAGTTACAGTAGTTATAGAGAACCTTATTGCAATTATATATTAATACACTGTCCTAAAACTAATAAACTATTAGAAATAAACTGAATTTGAAAAAGGCACAAGCCTCAAAGTAGGTTGTACCACAGAGGATATAGCCTGTGTAAAATGCATAGTTTGAAAACATACAAACCCAGTGCTCACATACCTGGCACACTGTCCAGTTTTCTTCTGAGGTACTCGTTTTCTTGCTGAAGTGACAGGACCTCTTGTTCCAGCTCCAGACACCTGGGACAACACCCTTCCTCCTCCTCCTCCTCCTCCTCTTCCTCTGGGAGCGTGGAAGACGGGTGGCCGTGAGACTCCGAGGTGGCTGGTGATGTCCACCCTCCCAGAGTATGGGCCGGGGAGGTGGATAAGGGAACCAAGTCGTTGCCGTGGTGACAGTAGTCATTTAAAGCTGAGGTACTCTGAGAGGGCCTGCTCCCAGCGATCAGGTAGCTCTGGAGAGATTCGGTGAAGACGCGGAGGAAGGAGGAGGTCTGGTGCTTCTTCTGTGCGTACTGCAGCTCCATGTCCGGACTGTCTGAAGTCTGAGGTTCCCCTTGAGCTCCTTTTGCCAGCTGACACTCACCTGACCTTTCCCCGTAACACGTTTCTTGTTTTATGTGGGACATTACTGACTGGGTGGGTTTGGGGTCCAGGAACTTTCCATTGTTATTGAGGAGACTTAGCACTCGACTGCACTGCTGGGCAAAGGCATCTAAAATCATGCGATTCTCTGCAAGACATAAAGCAGAACAAAAATATATCAGTAAAGAAATGTGCTTGCTTGATTAAATCAGTCTGTTCCCACCCACCTTAAATGAAAATATTTGAAGGTCAACAGTCAACATTAAAGCGGGCGTGGTTTATAGTACCACGGAAGTGGTAAACAGACATACACAATGTAGAGCTACAGGTACACAATGGTCACACAGGAGTGGTTAACAATTACATCTAGCAGCTGATAGCCTGCATTCATTTTGGTGAGCAGTTATCAGACATACTATTTCAATCCAAGTGTGTTTAAATCTGTGATATTTTTTTTCACCTTGGTTTTAGAATGCAATATGAAAATGTATTTTTGCTAGACATATTTCAAATATGTACAATGTTAAAAATACCGTTATTACAGTAAAATATATTTACTGTACTTTCAATTCCCTTATTTTAACATAAAAGCATGATATGTTAATGCCACACAAAATAACTTTGACAACCATTTGTACCAGCACAATATACAGTACAATAAAAACAACTAGGAAGGGGCAGGTTTCAAGTAGTCGGTTAAGTATGTACCATTAATTGCAATGCAATGCACTTATTTGCACACGCAAGATCATTCATTTTAACTCCTGCTCGATGTATAAAAGGGCAAATTGTAATGTTTGTGTTCATGAGGGGTCCAGCATGTGGTCTATCTGCAAGCTGACAGATCTCTTACCGATTCCCACACAGTGTATTCTGATTACTATTCTAGAAAATAAGGTACAGGCTAGTACAATCTCATCTGTACTGTATGAACTGCCCCTTGATTAATGGAGACCACAGAATTATTTTTGGTGCCTATGTTAGCGAAGTTTCAATTGTAAGTCAGCATTGTGAGAGGAAATTAGCTCTGGCCACAGCCCCTCGTATGCCAGTTGTCTGCCCCAGATATAATAGTTACAGTACTTGGTGTAAAGCTGCTGAGGTTTAAAGCTGTTGAATGCTATTCTGGCAATCGAATGCTATTTCCTGCCTTAAACCCACCATATCAAACCCTCTGTTTACCATAGATGAAGCACATCTCTTACAGTATGTGTTCCCATTCTTATCGGACTGTGTTCTTATCATCTGGCTACCACATAGCACCACCTGGTGTTCATACATGGATCTGACATTCACTTCAGAGTGAAAGAGGGTGCAGTAAAAAATGCCATCTTAGTACAGTTCATGGCATCTGAAGTCATTCTAGTGATTCCAGCCAAGTTAGAAATAGAAATAGAAATACAGCAGACCCAAGTTAGAAATAGAAATAGAAATACAGCAGACCCAAGTTATGCAAAGATACAAGTGGGATTCCAAAACGGGGAGAATGTTGATAGTGCCAGTTATTTCTTGTTACTTTTTTATATCCCATCTTTATTGAGCTGAACCGTTCTGTAGATGTTACATCTATATTGCTGATTTTTTGGCTACTTTTGTACATTTTTTAATTTTCTGTTCAGTCAGAATACATCAGCAAAGTATTTTCAACATCTGAGGCATCTCCATTTAGCTTTCCCACTTCCTTCTTACTTACCTATGTGCTTTTACTTAAAAAAATGTTAATTTGAACTTTTCCTATAACTTTAAAGAGTAAGTAGCGGGGGTCCACAAAATATAGCGCCATACGTCCCCATGTGTTGCTACAACTGTTTAAATAACCTACCTGTAATCTTCACTGTTAACATCCTGACAGCTTTTTACACTTTGTTTCAAAGCTATTTACAAAATGGCCACTCTAGTGCACTGGGGTTTGAGATCTGTTCTCTAAATCACTGCAGTAAAAAAGAAAATAACATAACAAGTGCTCTGGCTTTTCTGTTCCATACCACATATCGTGGCTCGTTATTGCTGTGTTACCTGTTTGACAATGTGGGCAATAATCCTTACACTATCAGTGCACTAGAGTGGTCATTTTGAAAAGAGCTTTGAAATGAAAAGAAAGATGACAGGCACATTATATAAACACTTGTAGCAACACATGGGGAGGTGTAACATTATATTTTTCTGAACCCTGCTACTTACTCTTTAAAGCCTCTTAAAATCTTATAAGAGCTAAAAAAAATTCTCAAGTGTACATTTATCTCATATGTACTTTAGTAACGTTTTGTCAGTAGGCCTGGGATTCATTTTATTGCCAGTGTCACGGGTTTATAAAAGTACCAAATAACAAGTTATAAAGATAATGAGTCTTGATTTGCCAGATTTAGCACTCTTAAAATGACATGAATCTTTTTCACTTTGTATAATAAAAAAAATTTAAAAAATCACACATCAACTTTTGGTTGCATATTTTGAATACATTTTAGTTCCTTCTAATACTACAGTATCTGTATTAGAAAATATTTTTGCATACTAGTACAGTAAGTGGGACCACTTTTTTTCCATTAGTAACAAACTGTACCCTCACAAGATTAAATTGTTTCCTATTTCAAAAGAAATGCCTATTGCTGCCCCAGTGTAACTTAGCTGCAATCGACAGCTCTTTTTACAGTGCGTATTACAGAAAATCATGCAAGGTCATAAAGTAAAACCTTTGTTCTTTGTAGTTGATCTACTGTGTGAGGAAGTTTTACATTCAGGATCTCTTTTTTTTTTTTTTTTTTTTTAACAAAGCAGCAGTTACCTGACTTTGGCATTTGAACAAGGAGGGCTGACTGATCCGTGTGGTACAGTATCCCCTGCTGTGGCCTGAAAGCTGTCTGCTGCCTAGAAGTCAGATGTTACTCTAACTAGCACCTGTACTGGGTGTTTGCTGTTCATTTGAATTGAAATCTTATTTCAACCTTTACCTTCAAGAAGTATATTTGGTAGTGTATAATTAAGCGATAACAACAGGGCCCGTTGAGTACAGTCAATAACATCTAAGACAAAGTCAAGGGAAATTTACTAGCAAGGTTGGCTTTTGTTTCTAAGCACACTTTACCTGTCCTTTACTTATACTGTAGCTATAATTACATGACAAGAACTTTAGTCCTGCTCCAAGTTTCACTGCAACTGAATCAGTCTCGGCAACAGGCTGTTGTTTATACACAGTCAATGGATCCTTTATAACATTTGATTATCCGAACAGCATATTTTATCATAGGATAACAGGATTTGGAATCCCAATGAAGTGAATGGCATGACAGATTCAACTTGTCATATTATGAACAGTATGGCATACTTTATTGGTACAGTAGTTGACTAATTATTGTATACATATAAAGCATTTCAAACCTCTTTCTCAAAAGCACTTCTTTACAGCTGAGTGCTCAAATCCAGGCTGCCGTACACACTTCATTAACACAGTCATTGTAATAATAAATAATAATATTTATATAGCACCTTTCATAGTGGACCACCATCACAAAGTGCTTTACAAGAAACGAGACTAGGGTGTGAACTATGCATCAGCTGCAGAGTCACTTACAACGTCTCACCCGAAAGAAGGAGCACAAGGAGGTTAAGTGACTTGCTCAAGGTCACAGAGTGAGTCAGTGGCTGAGCTGGGATTTGCGCTGGGATTATAATAACCTCCTGGTTATAAGCCTGTTTCTTTAACCACTGGACCACACGGCCACCTATGTACACTATAGGAAACTCACTCTGACCACTAGAACATGTTCCCACCCACTAAGCACCTTTTAAAATACCAGCATTATGATAATTCTCGACTGAAAGGAAATTCCACTTGCCAAAGATCTGTGAAGCCCTCCATGGAAACAATACAAAATAAACGAGCAGTAGCTAGTGTTTAAGCAACTGAATGCACATGTTTCGGACAACCAGAATGTATAGACTTTTGCTCTTCATATAGAGTAAAAAAAAAAGTTACTTTACAAATACTGTAAAAAAAAAAGAAAAAAGTAATGTTATCTAATTACAATACATCTGTTTAATCTCTACTTGTTTATGGCTGCCAATTGCACTGTACTGTAGTGTAAGTCTTCATTGCTAAAATCCATGAGGTACAGCTCTGTTTCAGTTTCACCTCTTTTTTGTAGTGTGTATGTGAGTGTGTGCGTGTGTGTGTGTGTATATATGTATAAAATACTCTGTTTGGATGGAACCACTAAGAACAGGGCAGAAACACCATAGATAAGCTTAATTTTAAAAAGACAGCAGACAAATATCAAAACATATTAACTAGGGAGAAAGACGCAATTAGTGGTAGTTTAAAAAGATAATTATGATTACAGGGATAATTTGAAAATATACTTTAATTAGCGTCCAACGCTAACTATAGGTACCATTCTTTCTAATAAATTATAAGGACAACTACATATTAGTGTCCAACTCAGCAGCCATTACCTGCAGGAAATAACAGTTAAGTGTCCAAGCAAAAGGCGAAAGACAAGGTCAGTTATCTGCAGGTACTGTAATGCATGCACTTGAGGATAACGCTATTATAAATCAACCAGTGTTTTTTTGGTGTGTATGAATACATTTTTTCAACGTGAATATGTTTGTTTTTGGGTTCTATTAAGCTCTGGAGTGCTTAGGCTGACTCAGATTGTTGCATTGTTTAAAGATAACACTATGTAACACAATTTTTATTCCTGGGTAGGAAGTGTTATTTCCTAATTGCTTATGCCTCAAAAGTATAGAACATGTCAATTATTCCCCACAAACTTTGCTTTTGTGACCAGGACAGTGATATTTCAAAATATCACTATTTCCAATGGGAAAACGGGCAAATGTGTCTTTTTGTTCACATAAAGTCAGAAAAAACAACATATGAATTCAAATTAACATGTATTTATACTAAAGTAATACAAAGATGACTACAAAAGATTTAGAAGTGAGTAATTTTTCGAGATTTACAATTATACTGTATTTACAGTATAATTGTAAATCTCAAAAAACTACTCACTTCTAAATCTTTTGATTAGACAATTAGCAAACTGAACACTCAATAAAAGAAGCCTTTGCAAACAACGAAACTCCTGTACTGTAGTTTACATATTTGGAGTTAATTGGATACAGTTTCCATGGCAAAACGCGGGCTCTACTGTAAGTAGGACATGCATTTCACAAGCACATTAGGCCCCTCTTTTTAGCACAACTGGCAAATCAATTTCTACTGCAGCACGCATGTTACTAAATAGTTATGTCATTACAAGGCACGCAGTCAAAGTGAAAGTTCAGCTGTGGTTTTTCAGTACCACTGCACCGGTTTCCTGTTGCTCTAAGAGTACCTGATATTAGAGGCTGATAAGACTCGCAGCACAGCTCAGGCGAGCAAATTTGATAAATGTTTCAATATAATCTTCAGCATTGTGTGCTCATATGGGAACAGTTGCTCCTTTATATCTTTCTTCTCTTTGGATCGTAATGACTTCAGCATGCATGCACCGACGAGCTCGGGGATGCTTAATGACTACATTTATCTAAACTGTACAAAATGAAGAATTGAGTCAGTCTGTTTAAATGTGAACCTAAAGCCTATGAGAAAATACTTGTATAACCCTGAGCGCCTTATGTTAAAGGAGATTAATGCTTCTTAATTAGTCAGAGAAAATAAAATCTAATGATCAAGTTTGGTAGAAAACACAGTACGGAAGCGTGGTACGTTTTACTCACGTTATCACAGGTACTGGCTCAAAGTTGCACAGATGTGCCGATTTATGAATATGTATGTATATCAATTTAATACGCTAAGATATATTTAACTCAGATGCTTCACTGACTGGCTCATAAAATTAGGAACAACATGTGTTACAGTGTTAGATTTATTACCACCCTTTATTTTATCCCCCGTCTTCCTAAAAGCTTTTAAATGCCATGTGCTTTATCACATATAAATCCAACAAGATTTAGATTTTTTGCAATTATTGTTGTCAAGTCATCTTGCACACTCTGATCATCACAAACACCAAACCTCAGATACAGATGTAATTCAGCTCCACCCCCCTATCTGAAACCATTTTGTCAACAAGCATTTACTTCTCTCTTTCACTGCCTTGCATCTCGGTTTGCTGAGGCTTTCTGTCCTTCATAAGAACTCTATTTGATTTTTGGACTGATAATCTTAGCATCACTGGACTCTGATTATATATTCAGAGATACTGCTTCTTATTAGCTTAATCCTTATACACACAAAACGTACTAGAAACATTTTATAAGGCAAAATAAAAACAGGATTGATATTGTATTTATTTTACAATGAAAAGCATAAGAATGTGTTGCTTGTAAACTAGAATCTGAAACATATTTTTGTTTTGTGACCAACCTATTGCTTATATTCAGTAAAATAAATATTGACATGTATTTATTTTACCAAATTTTCCAAGTTCTTCCATCAAAACTCCCTGTCCAATGGACAAAATCCAACCCTTCACTAGATTTAGTGACTGAAAATTTGAGGACTTATCAAACGTTTGCACCCTGAGTAGAAATCATGGCAGTGTCACTGGCCAGAGAAGGACAGCAAATGCTCGGTACCTTTAGAGTAACATTCTGTCCACTATTCAATACCTAAGACTCCCTATAAACAAGACTGAGAGAATGCAAGATCAGAGATAGTGTTACCAATCGGGTTAGGAACTTCACCTGAAAAAATACTGTCACCTGGCATATTATTTGAATAAAATGTTTGTTTCTATTTGCAGGATGTGATAGCTGAATATTACTCATATTGCTTTTTTATCGCAAATAAAGAATATACCGTTTTGCTTTTTTATTTTGGGGGGGGGGGGCTCGTTCCAAAACAGAAGATCACAGACAAGGGGTAACTGTGTGTGTTTTTATCATAATTTGGAATCCTAATGATACTTCTAATAACATTAAATCTCACAAAGCAGATGAAAAGTTGGGTATGGTTTTAAATCATACAATTTTGGGGTGCTTTGTCATGGAATGACACATGCAGATGCTCCTTCGTTGACATGAAAAATGCATCATACTACATTAATCAGTGAATTATGATGAGTTTTAACAAATAAATAATATAGCTGAATTTACATCTCCTTGTCCAAGCAACAGGCCACAGGCATCAGGCAACAGGCAGGCTATCTGGCCATAGCAACACCAGACTTTGTTTAGTTCAATGCATGATGTCGCATCCTCGGACAGTCAACGAATCTGGATCAAGGATCTTATGAAGCTGATCTCCCTTGACTTTCATTTTATCTTGCTTCAGTATGGTCAGACATCACTTCTACAGTATATCAAGCCGTCTGTATATATTTACTTTCTAAGCTGTAATGAACATCATAACAAGTGTTGTTCGTAAGCGAGCACCCCATGTCGCTTTCCAAACCAAAGCAGCTCTACAGTGCTAATTAAGCAAAAGGCTAAAAAAGGCTAATTAAAAAAATTAAAAAATCTAGTCTTTAACCTTTTAAAAACGCTGTCTGTCTCTGCACTTCAAATAATGTACACTGGGTAGGGAATTCCAGAACTGTAGAGCATGATGATTAAATAAACTTGCAAAAGAACACTTCATCGAAATCTAGGTACCAAGGAACCACAAAGGCTTTTTACAATTGAAGTCAAGCAGATACACTTTTTAGTTAATCTTCCTTGGTGTTGTTACGATGTACAGTACTTTTAAACACAGATGAAAACCTTAGCCAGAGCATTCAAGTTGCTTTTAGTTTTACCTCAAACATCACTTATATCAAAATAGGCCCATGTATTTACTGCATGAACAGTGAGTGATCTTACAGCTTGTTTTTACTGCATTCACATTCTCCCTTAAACTATATAAAAAGACCCAATGATCTCTTCAACACAACAAAATGAAGACCAGTTTTAATGTAACTGAATTACTAATAAGAAGTAAGAACATGGGTTTCCGAGCCTTTAAATGACATAAAACAAACATATTAATTATCAATGGCTTCTATGCTTATTGTCATCATAAAGAATGACTTATAATTATCAAGTCTTATATGACATTCTAGCAACGGCAATGAAATCAACTGCTGTAACAGCACACAGATATACAGCACCTGATGAATGATGGATTATGAAGACACAGACTTCTTTTTGTAGTAAGGTAATGGATGTAAATGAAACTACAGCACTGGAAATATGAAACTTTGTATGAGCTAATATGGCTTGTTGAAAATCACAGAAAATTGCAGAATACGGAGAAAAGGAAACAATAAATTGCTTCATGGTGGCTCAAAAGGTGTTTCTCCTTTAGATTTTTCTCTTTTGTGCCCAGTAAAACAGCTAATACACATGCTAACCCAGCTACAGGACATGCTGAGTGGCAGGCTATGGGGGCCTTAGAACAAGAGATTATAATTCTTATCACAGAATTTGCAGGTGCTCTGTCTATTTGTGGCAGAATTCACAACTATTTTGTTATTATTAGTAGCCTCAACAGGAATGAGATAAAAACTGGCCAAAACAACACCTGCACATTTCCAGATAACAATATCCTATCTATTTTGTGAATACTGTAGGTCCTATTATTTTGCTGGTTTTGAAAACAGGTACTCTTTTTTATAGTATGGAGGTGGGGGTGTAAATGATGCCAAGTCAAAACTAGATAGATTGAATATAGGTTTGACTGTACGTATTGTGTTGTTTTGCTGCTAAAAAGCAAGAAACAGCTGTCTGATGCAGGGTGGTTTTGTAGAGCCACAGACATGCTGTACCATAAACAGGCCAGGATTTATTGAAAATGCTGTTGAGTAATATTTTCCTTATAAATTTTAAGGCCTATATTTGAACATCTGCAGCCTGCATGAAGCCAGGACATGCATATGTTCACTTGCACAGTCTTCTTCCTCTACAGTACGTATATTATTTTGTCCTAAAAGTTCATATTCGTAGGCAATACAGTGTCTCACACTTTTATGGTTTTGCCTTAAAAGCAACCTCACTGCCACCTGCATAGTGGAAGTAATCTGTAACTGTGAATAAAAACCTGCAAATTCTCTGTGAAGAAACTGCGGTATACCAAGGTACATTCGTCCTGAGGTGTAGGAAAACATAACAAAGCACAGTCCAGCACTGCAAATCAGTGAAAAGTATGGTATAGTAAGACACTATATTTGCACTAAACTGGAAAGCAATGTGAACTGCAAAATAACAGTGCAATCCTAAACTTGTATGGGCACAAACAAATTACTGGCAGTGTAAATAAATTGTTTATCCTGTGCAGATCTAGTCCCTGTTGGACAGTTGATACAAATCCGGGCTGAACAAATTCACTTTCCAGACACCCAGTCCTGTTTTTTTTAGAAAATGACTTTAATTACACTGTAGTAACGATTCTCCCCTTGGTCTGAACATGTGCATGCTTGCCTAAATTGCTAGCACCTGATCTTTTTCATATTAAAAATTAAGTTACAATATTTCTAAAAGGCAGGGTGGGGTGCATGGGAAGTTGACCTGTTCTGCCTTATAAATGCAGACAGTGCTCTTATGCATACAATATGTTTTTGAACCAATTACAGTAAAAACAATGGGCAACTTTTTTTTTCTAGTTTTGGTTTGTTTAAGTTATCATAGTGATTGTTATCAGCCCACTAAATGGAACAGGGGCATGAATTATCATACCATTGGTACTGTATATGCCATTAAAAACTACTAGCCTACTAGTATTTGCAGTCTTTAGGAATAATTCCAGTATCAGCCTGCAGCCATATGAAAACATAAGACCCTATTTTGAAACAAGTGCAAAAGCAAATCAAACTGTACTGAAAGGAATACAATAACTGTAATGGTATTATGCTAGCAAGAAAGCACCTAGTTGCTAGTAGGAGCAATTCATACATTTTTGTTGAGTGGTTTCTTGTTAGAAATAATAATCTTTATTTTTTAATAAAAGACCTTTCTTTTTATATAGCACCTTTCTTAGTAGACCACTATCACAAAACAATGTACAAGATATGAGACTAAGGTGTGTGAACTATGCATCAGCTGCAGAGTCATTTACAACAACGTCTCACCTGAAAAACAGCACAAGGAGGTTAAGTGACTTGCTCAGGGTCACACAATGAGTTAGTGGCTGAGCTGGGATTTGAACCTCATACCTGCTGATTATAAGCCTGTTTCTTTAACCACTGGAACACACAGCCTCCTCTTTCCACATACTGGTAGGCCAGAAGGTACACACGTTTTTGGCCCATTCCTGATTATTCTTAATGTTCAATTGCACGGGCTGATAAAAATTAGAGTGGCTGTGAATGATGGAAGACAAAAATTCTGAGATGCAGGGCAGGATTGAAGATGGAAACCAATTTTTCGCACCCAAATCCCACGTCTAAAAACTTATTAAAATGATATCATATAAAGTAAAATGTAAAATGACATAAATTACATTCTAAAAGTTAAAAAAAACCCATTATTTGCCACTGATGTGTGAACCTTAAGGCTTTATATAAGGAATGGAAGAATAAGTACCCCACTCACAAACACAGTGTTACAGGAGCCTCACCAGGATGACACTGATAAATAGGTGCCACTTTTTATTACAAGGTTTTGTAAGGTTGAAGTGGAACTCATTCCATGTTTCTACTATATAAACTGGGCTCGCTAACTGAACTCTCATCTGTAAGCATGCATCTGTCACCAAAACTCCCTGCCATTCTGACATATTACTGTATGCTGTCCATACTGTGTTTTCACATTAACATATCCAACTAATCCTTGAGTTTTTCCACATAGACTGAAAACTAGGGGTTACAATTAACAACGCCGTCTGGGCTGTTTACTTATAAAGTTACAGTACATTACATTCTTCCTTATCCAACCACCTAACTTCTGATTATATACAGTACATTATTACAACAGTAGAGGTTTTTAAGTTTCAATGGCTAAGAATACAAATAAGAATAATTCAAACACTCAAGACAAACTGTAATTACTTAAAAAAGCATTTTACATTAAACTGAATTTTGAGTCTTTACAAACAGAATTATGAGTATTTAAATTAAAAAAATGTAACAATTTGTATCACAGAAGACAAAATGTGTAGGGAAAAAAAAAAAAAAAAAAAACCTTAACTATGCGTGCCTTCTCAGCGTCTTAGAAATGCTGCCAATAACTGCCAAATAAAATTACAAATTAGACAACATATTAAACAGCGAGATAGTGAGAGAGCAAAGTACATACCTGCACTGAGCCCCAGGTTTGAGTCGGCGGTCTCTTGTCCAAGGTTGGTAGTGTACTTGGAGGTTAGATGACCCGCTGGGGCGGTGATCCTTTGCTGATTGCTGAGGGATGCTGCTGAAGATGAGGTGGATGTTGCCGATCTGCTGCTGGGCCCGTTCTCGTAGGGGAAAGGCTGCTGCTGATGGAGCTGTTCGCTGCTGCTGATGATGGAGGGCTGGTGATGTTGAAAGTGCTGCTGTTGTTGTTGAAGCTGGTGGTGGTGATGATGGTGATGTCCTCCTCCCCCGGCACCCAGCTGCGGGATCTCCACCATGGTCGGTCTGTCATACCTCTTGCCAACTGGCCTCTTGTTGGGGAATGTCTTGAGAGCGCTGTAGGGGCTTCTCTGCTTGCAAATGTTGGGTATGCAGGTTGTCTCCTCTGCCTGCTGCATCTCCTCCTCCATCGTTGGCTCTCTTTCCCGTCTTCTCTCTCTCTCTCTCTCTCTCTCTCTCTCTCTCGTCGGAGGCTGAAACGGGCCCTCACTTACTGGCAGGCTGCCTGGCCAATCCCCAGGCGAGCGTACAGAATTAGTGACTAGTTTATGATAATTCTACCAACAGGAGGACACGCGGGCGGGACGTACAGCAGTATTTTACCGGTCTGTTTAAGTGAAGGGGTTTCCCTTACTCTCTAAGGTAATCTGAAAACATGTTTGCCACAGCTAGTTCCAACATCCAAGAAGCACATACACTGAAACTTGAGAACTCAGTGAGAGCTGGCACACTGTTTCATACTGTATTTACAGGATTAATTTAATTCTAATATATATATATATATATATATATATATATATATATATATATATATATATATATATATATATATATATATATATATATAATATTGCTCAGTTATTGGACGGGACCGGTATAATACCCCCCTATTGTATGAAAGATTGGACACCAGGTAAACTGTGATAGAAATATAAACCAGATATATTTACCAAAATGTCATTGGGAACATAACCATAATTTGTGTATTATTGTTTATAGTATTATTTAACTATGGAAAATGTTAATTGCAATATAAAAAATATCAGCACAAATGAAGTAACATTTAAGTTTAGTAGTTTAGGGTTTTTCCCACAGATCACTAGCCGACTTTTCTTTGGCTAACATCATTGTAATTGCAAATGACATTATTCATTCTAGCATGTGAAATATGATGGATAAATGACAACTAGGATGCTGGTAAGAGGCAGGGTTGGACAAATTAATGTGCACATTTGAGGCATTAAATTAAATTAAATATTCATCACGATCAATTAAATTAAACGAACAGTGAATCATTTTTGTAGCATTAATTAATTCAATTAAACACTACCAGAATTAACACTACCGGTCCTGTCCAATTAATAATTAAGACATTTCTTTTTTTTTTTATTATTAACTTAGTAAAAAAAAAAAAAAAAAAAGGACAACAAAGCAAACAAATGCATTGTAAATATGCAAATGCAATTTTATTTTCAAACAATGCAAAATTGTAACTTCAGTAACAGTAGGCATTGTTCCATTTAACAAACATGAGGCCTTCAAATGTATAAGAGAGCAGGTTGTATTCAGTGAGCCAATACATTTTGCAATGACAACAACTTGATGTGGAATACTGGCAATCATATTAATGCATGACATCATCAAAAAGTTAAACTTGGGTGCCATTAATAATTATTTACAATTAACTAGGCAACTTAATTAACATTAACAGAAAACCTTCTCAATTAATGTAAGCATTACATTAATAATGAATAATTAACCAACCGTGGTAAGAGGCACAGAGGTTTTTGGTTGAGATGCTATGTCACCTGTTGTGTAGTGTAGCAATGGTTTGGTTGTGAGAGAGCGGGTAGATGCAGCAGCCTAATTTGGGGATTTTTTTTCCAGGATTTGAGATTTATGCAGATCACAAGTTGTCTCCTGACCTCAGGATATAAATGCATAATGATTTCCATTACATGAGAGTAGGTGTTAAAACTTCATGCTGATATTGGACTCAGCTCTCGGCAAGATAAGCACCAACTAAGACGTAGCTTCTTTTACTGTAAACTAATGTGATTCATCTGTGTTTCCTTCCATCTGATGAGGTAGATAGCCTTCTACCAGGTGTTGATGGCTGGTGCATCAACACACACAATGACTGCAATGCACTGCAGGGATCAACCACAGTGCAACCTTCTTAGCGCATCAGCATGACAACCGTCTGGACTGAGCTGAGTATGGTACTTCTATTGGGAGCTTCAAGTGGGCACCTTTCATCCTTGGTGTTTTGTCGACTAGCTCACGACACCTTAAGAGGGCTCAACAGTGATTCTAGCATCCCAGCATCACCCCCTTCACCCCACTCAGCTAAGCCCAGCTTACATACCTTCCTTTACATCAGTTTTTTTTTTCGTTTTTTCTACTGAGCTTGAGGTCCCCAACCAGAATATTTTTGTCTCAACCAGAGCCAGTTGCTGCTCCTCTCTGCTGCTTCAGATAAGTTCTTCACTATGCGTCACAACTCTTGACCACTGAATCCGATGTCTCTGAGAAACCGGGTTGTAGAGTGTGCCACAAATCCTCGACAACCCACTTCCACTGGGTAAACTTGGACTCTCCATCCTCGCTGTTCCACTTCAGCAGCTAGTTGAGCGTACTGAAGTTTCTTCCTTTCATACGGCTCATCCACAGCATCCTCCCACGGCACTGTTAACTTTACCTGGTGAACAAGGCGTGCTGATCCAGACCACAAGACAATATCAGGTAAAAGGTTAGTGGTGGCAATCTCAGGTGGGAAAATAAGCCGTTGCCCAACATCTGCCAGCATTTTCCAGTCTCTAGCAGCTTCTAGTTGTCCTAGATGAATTTTGATTTTAATACCTTTTCTTGGTGGTTGCTTCCCTGGATGGAGGAATGTTGTTCATCAGGTGTCATATATTGCTGGAATTTGTGGCAACATTTTGGTCATGCTGCGATTGTCTTCCAATGCTAAGGCCAAACATCGCAGCACCTGGTCATGACACCAAGTAAACCGTCCTTGGCTAACACCCACCTGTCAAGATCTTGCCAGCTGATCTTGTGTTGTTCCACACTTTCCCATCTCATCCATTCTTCCTGCTTGGCCTGGAAAAATTTCTTTACTCACCTCATCCTCTACTGATTTTGCACCTCGTTGACTACCAGCTTCCTCCGTTGAGCTGGAGCTGCTTTGTGCCATGTAGGAGGAGCTGAACTGAGACCAAGGCCTCCTCTTCCATGCTGTACTTCCCCCATGATATTATTGCTTCCCGCTTCTCTACTGTTGTTAAGGAAACCTCATACACAGTGAGTGGCCACAGAAGTCTTGGCAGTAGACCAAACTGAAAGCACCAAAGTTTAAGTTTGCCCGATAAAGCGCTGCTGTCTATGCTCTTCAACCCTTCCGCTGCTTGTTGTCTCACTGCTCCCACAGGAACTGTATCCTTTAGGGCCTCATCATACCATCCTCCAAGACTTTTCACAAGCTCGTCAGACACTGTTGGTATTGGTGGTACTGCTGGTACTGCTTTATCTTTAATTATTGAGATACTTCTTGACTTAGTGGGCTTGTATTCGTGACCATTCAATGTTATTGATTAGTTTGTCCAATAACCGACTAGTGCAGGCTACTGTTGTAGTCATGATTGTCATGGCATCAATGTATGCTCTAATTGGTGGCAGTCGCATTACAGAAGCCAAGCATTCTCATTCCACTACCCATTTTGATGCCCTAATAATTACTTCCATTGCCATGTGTGGCAATTTGACTGGTGATTATGAACAGGTGTAGAGGTGATGCAGTACAGAAGAAATCACAAACAATTGTAATCCGGTAGGAAACGGGGGGTTTAATTGTAATCCTGGTCTGATGTCCAAAAAGAAAAACACTCTGGCAATACACAACAATGTGTAATATGCGAAGCCAAACAAACAGGTTTACAGTCCCAAACAATAATCGTTGTCTGTCCCACAATACTAAAACACAGTCACCAGTCCTGGGTGCGTGTAGTGCTCGTGGTGGGTGATAACAGGCTATTTGGTGACAGTTTGTGAAGTGCAATTTCAGCTTGTGCTGGCCCAAAAGCAACAGCTCCGGAACGTGTTTAGCCGTCTGGTGATTCAATGAACAAGACAATTACTAACACACAAAACAAACAAACACTCACGAATATTCTTAGGCAGTTCCTACTGCGGCTTTCAGTCCTTCCAGGGTTATGCGCACAACCCAAGCAAAGGAAAAAATTAGCATTTCTCTGGCCCCTTTTATGCTACCCTGCATGATCCCTTGGTAAATGATTCCAGCTGCATCTATTGCTTGCAGCTGCTACCTCGTTTACCTTCCAGGTCAATACGTTCCTGCAACAGAGTCTCTGTTTTTCTCTTTTCCTTTTGATATTTAGCACCCTCACAGGTCGAGAGGGAGATTTACAACCAGAACATTGTATTTCTGTTACACATGGTAAAAGCCAGGGGGGAAATTGTGCATCCTGCCATTATTCCAATTACTAGACATTGCCATGTAGTGGTGAATTCTGAAGCTGAAAAACAAAACTGAAAATCTCCAAAATCGGCTTTCACTAAGTTTATTATTGTCCTTGGTACACTGAAAAAAATTAAATGCTGCCCAAAGTAGTTCATGTGGTACTGAACTGTATGCATTAGCTAAATCCAGGTAATGTCACATGGAGCGCCTTCCTTCCCTTTTTAGCTGTTTGAATTTGCTGCCAGATCACACTGATGTGCCCTAAGCATCCTGGGAAACCTGGAATACCAGCTTTCTGTACTGAAGTGTCAGAGGGCCTCCTTCAGACTTTGTTCTGTCCTCCTCCATTGCTGCTTCAGCTGCCTCCTTTCTGTAAGCGCTCAATCTCCTGCTGTCATCTAGACTTTACAGGAATAGTTTGTACTAGTTTGTACTTGTTGCTGATATCCTGCAAACTGTGGTTTCCTTCCTGTCGCTGGATTTCATTCGACTGACTTAACTGACTTCATAAAAAGTACTGATCAATGTGAGGCCCTTGTCTGTTCTCCCTCAAGCATTTCATTCTCCCTTGATGAATCTTCAAACCCCTAACTGTTGTCACTTTGCTCCAGCCACATAGAATTACTTAGAATATTCTGTAGCAATATGAAACATTTAATGTCATCATTTCCAGTTTTCTGTTGTCTACAGTCAACATATTTTCTATATAATTCTGTAGTATAGATATTTCTAATATACCTTGGGAACGGTGAAATTGAGTCTCTTTTGGGAAGCATTCTTTTGGGGGAATGGAGCAATATTAAAGAAACTGTCCAATTAGCATCAACAGAGACTAGCACAGTGACCTCTGTTGGTGAAGAAAGATGCTACTTAAAGTTTGATCATGTAGTCATTTCCTATGGATTCTCCCCTCTCTGTGATTAAACTGGAGATGAACGGGAAACTATAGTGACCCTAAGACAACAAAGGGAAATTACTGGGGAAATAACTGTTGTTGGCTTGAAAGATACAGGTAAGGATTGCCAGTTCCAACTGAAGTTGAAAGTTCTTTGAAAGTGTTTGCAGACTGAAGTGTGGAAACCACTGCTTTAATAGAGCTGTTTGTGTCACGCACAGGAACATTATTATTTAGGCGGGCGGTGCTGTTTTCATTGTATAGACAACAATACAAGACAAGCACACCTTTGTTTGAACAGTTTGCACAGCTAAATAATATTGTAAAAATATATTAAAGTTTAAATTAGAACTATTATTTTCCTAAATCTCTGAATTACTGACAAATAACTCTTTGTTTTGATCATGGTGTATTTTGTATTTTTATTTATTTTTTGTTATGTTATGGTACACTAAACATCGCTTCTTTGTAGTAAAAAGCAAATAGATGCAAGCCAAGGGTTCTGTATAAAAGGCTGAACCAGGCTTATTTGTGTAATAAAATGCATAACCAAAATGTGCATGTAAGGAGGTGCAGTTTGTCAGTGACACCTAAATGTATGTGTGACCTATTTACACAGAATCCTATAAGGCCAGGCCTGAGATTTGAAGACCGTTAAACCTGTGGTTCTTGGTCTCAGAACCATGCGGTTGTGTTGCATGCTTTTATTTTCTGTGAAATTGATTTTTTAAATTGTTTAGCATAATGTTCTAAATGTGCAACATGTATTACTGTTACAAATTGAAAACCAGAAACACATTTAAATCCCTATTTAAACCGTTTAGAAAGGCTTCTTTGCACTAGAGAGTACTTTAGAGTGGCAAGACATCTTCAAACAATGTGAACTGCTTTCTTGACAGCAACTTTTTATAAATAACTATTAAAATAACTAATAGCAACATTTAATCCGTTGATTTGTTTTTCAGATATTTTCTATCATGCTAAACTATCACAAGTGACATGCAAAAATGAATTATAGAAATATTCAGTAACATTTAAATGGCATTTAAGTACTACTGTATACTGACAGTTGAACATATAAACCAGCTCCTGACCACCACAATGACCTACTTCTTCATTCTATCCAGGCTCTTTCTAAAAGAGGCTCAAGTTAAGCAAAAAAATATTCAAGGAATTATAGCTAGTGGAGAAATTCCATAATTCCCTGTTATGCACTGAAATTCACTAGGTCTCATAAGTGCAAGTTTTGGGCATCAATTCCCATTTTACTGTAGGATATAAAAAATGAGCATTTAAAAAACTTTCCAACAGCTCAAAAAGAGAAAAAAAACAGAATATGGGAATACTGCAGGACAGTTAATAACATCTGTGAATAACCCTTGAACTTATAAGAACTTTATTTAACCTACCCTAGTATTACATTTTTGTTATAAGTAATGTCCCTTGAGTGTTCACTGAGAGTGGCCTCTACTGCAGCCTGATTAGAATGGAAACACTTCCGGTACCCTTCTAAACTTAAGAAGGACTTTACCAATACAGTCTACATATTATAACAGCTTGGCATGCCAGTCAATTAAATTGAATAGAGAGGCCAGGGCTGGACACTAACCGCTAAATTCAAGGTTTAAATACGAATGCCTATTTCTATACTAAAGAACAAGTTCTCTAGTCAAGAGGTAAGTGACTGTCTCATGCTGATGTCTGTATTATTAACTCATCAGCCACTCAGAGGAGATCCATGACAATACCAGAGAGGGAGAGTACAGACAATAAACACTAAATGCTTTACTACTGTGACAGAGAGCAAATGAATCCTAGTCAACAATCTCCCTCCTGACCTGTCAGGGCGCTGTATAACAGGAACAGTATGCCTCGTACTGGATGGTCTGGCAGTTCATTCTAGGGTCAGTCGGAAGACAGCCATCCAAGAAGAGGACGGAATCACAATGCCTGAAGTCACTGCTCTAATGCGGTACACGTTGTGCCAGTAATGGATTGGAGGACACGTGATTGAACTAGCTATCGCAGGGGGCGTGACTAAGGGTATAACGGGGTGTGACGATGTAATCTGTTCCTTTGATGTTGTTACTGAAAGGACCTGTTTGGGAAACGGAAGTAATTAACCGTGAGTATTAAATGTTTTGTTTGTTGCTAACTGTCTGTGCTTGTCGTTATAGAAGGCTAACCTGCAGGAGCTGTAGCTGAACCGCTAACAATTAAATCTGAACTGCACCACTATTGTACTCTAATAAACCTGAAAATCACCACTTTCACTAAGAGCACTCACTCTGGACTTGTGACCGTGTTGTGTTTGTGTGTGTTGTTTATTGTATTATTATTTGGGGATTGACCCCCATAGTTTACCTGAGCGATACACATCGTTGTGTAGAGCCAGGTATTATTATTTGTCAGCAAATAAAGAGTTGCTTTTTCATGTGAACTGTCTTGTGTATATCGCATCACCACTGCACCTGTGCACTACAAACCACTTTGCCACAACTACATAAAAGCGTTTTTCCTTTTGTTGTATTGAAGTTCACACTTAAACTTGTATTTTATAGTGTATGCTATACCACAAACACCTCCCCAGAAATTGTATTGAGCTAGTATGGTACCAGAAAATTGAAAAAAAAAAAAAAAAAAAAAAAAAACATGTTGCTATATATATATTTTCAAAACTGCATATTAGATCAGTTAAACAACCTATGTGTGGTTTAACATTATCAGTTATTAGTTATTTTTATTATTATTATTATTATTAGTTTGCGGTGATCTAAAAAAAAGCCTCTTATCTGAATTACTTATAAGCAAGTTTTTTTTTCTGCTCAATAAAACAAAACAAGAAAAAAACAACAACATTCCAAATAGGTGCAATAAATAATGCTGCTATAGTTTCATTAGCATTCCATAATACATAGAACAATAAAAGGCAACATGTGGTTAAATAAAATGATTTAAAAACAATTCCCTTAAAATGTTTGTGTTTACATTTTGCATAGCAAACAATGTAATCCAAAGGTAAGGATCTTCCAAATGAAATTAAAATTTTAGATGAAAAAGATATCGTATGTTATATATATATATATATATATATATATATATATATATATATATATATATATATATATATTATATAATATATAAAAAACAAGTGCAAAATGTTGAACATTGGTAGAATTTTCATTGACTTGTTTTAAAAAAGTCATATTCAACCCTTCATAAATCTTCTTGTCTTATTTGGTACTGTACTATATTGCAACAGATGAGACTAGTGGATAAATCCTTTCAGCTATGCTTGATTCTGTGCTCTCCCTATAAATTGCCTTATATTTGCTCCTTTGTTGTTTATATTCACCTTCACCCCATTGATTTATTTTCTGATCTGTGACTACTCACTTTCTCAAATGAGTTGGCCGCTGCCACAAGGCCTGAGGTATCTTTCAGCTTCATTCTCAGCACATGTGTCATCTGTCACGCTTGAATGGTAATCCAAACCTTTTTCTCACTTTTACATTCTTGTATGCAGGTACTTAACCCTTTCAGTCCTGAATTATTTTTGTTGAGGTGAAGAATGTGAAATTAAGTTATATAATTCAAAAAGGGACTCCTTTACTGTATACATCAGAACATAGTCTTGTATATGATATATATATATATATAGTATATATATATATATATATTATATATATATATATATATATATGTGTATATATAACACTGACCTAAATATAAACGCAACATGCAACAATTTCAAAGATTTTACTGAGTTACAGTTCATATAAGGAAATCAGTCAATTGAAATAAATTCATTAGGCTGTAATCTATGGATTTCACATGACTGGGAATACAGATATGCATTTGTTAGTCACAGATACCTTAAAACAAAAGGTAGGGGTGTGGATCAGAAAACCAGTCAGTATCTGGTGGGACCACCATTTGCCTCATGCAGCGCGACACATCTCCTTCGCATAGAGTTGATCAGGTTGTTTATTGTGGCCTGTGGAATGTTGTCCCACTCCTCTTCAATGGCTGTGCGAAGTTGCTGGATATTGGCGGGAGCTGGAACACGCTGTTGTACGCGTCAATCCAGAGCATCCCAAACATGCTCAATGGGTGACATGTCTGGTGAGTATGCAGGCCATGGAAGAACTGGAACATTTTCAGCTTCCAGGAATTGTGTACAGATCCTTGCGACATGGGGCCGTGCATTATCATGCTGAAACATGAGACGATAGTGGTGGATGAATGGTACGACAATGGGCCTCAGGATCTCATCAAGGTATCTCTCTCTATTCAAATTGTCATTGATAAAATGCAATTGTGTTTGTTGTCCATAGCTTATGCCTGCCCATACCATAACCCCACCGCCACCATGGGGCACTCTGTTCACAACGTTGACATCAACAAACTGCTCACCCACACAACGCCATACACGCTGTCTGCCATCTGCCCGGTACAGTTGAAACCAGGATTCATCCGTGAAAAGCACACTTATCCAACATGCCAGTGGCCATCGAAGGTGAGCATTTGCCCACTAAAGTCGGTTACGACGCAGAACTGCAGTCAGGTCAAAACCCTGATCAGGACGACAAGCATGCAGATGAGCTTCCCTGAGACGGTTTCTGACAGTTTGTGCAGAAATTCTTTGGTTGTGCAAAACCACAGTTTCATCATCTCGCAGGTGAAGAAGCAGGATGTGGAGGTCCTAGGCTGGCATGGTTACACGTGGTCTGCAGTTGTGAGGCCGGTTGGACGTACTGCCAAATTCTAGAAAACGATGTTGGAGGTGGCTTATGGTAGAGAAATGAACATTCAATTCTCTGGCAACAGCTCTGGTGGACATTCCTGCAGTCAGCATGCCCATTGCACACTCCCTCAAAACTTGAGACATCTGTGGCATTGTGTTGTATGATAAAACTGCACATTTTTTGAGTGGCCTTTTATTGTCCAGCACAAGGTGCACCTGTGTAATGATCATGCTGTTTAATCAGCTTCTTGATATGGTGGATGGATTATCTTGGCAAAGGAGAAATGCTCACTAACAAGGATGTAAACAAATTTGTGCACAAAATTTGAGAGAAATAAGCTTTTTGTGCGTATGGAAAATTTCTGGGATCTTTTATTTCAGCTCATGAAAAATGGGACCAACCCTTTACATGTTGGGTTTATTGTTTATATTTTTGTTCAGTGTTCATATATATATATATATATATATATATATATATATATATATATATATATATATATATATATATATATATGGAACTTTAAAGTCCTGTCAGTTCTTGAAGAACTCTAAACGGCTTTAAGACCTGCCACAAATGAAAGGCTTAAGGAAACCTGACTATTGATTGACATATCACAGTTTTTTTTTAATTTATTCTTTTCTCAGTATCAAATTTCTCTTCCCTGGAGCATGACAAGTACAGTTATTGAAGAATAACTGTCATGTGAACAGGCGTGGGATAGTAGACTACTGCAAGTAAACCTTAATGTCCATTCCTTTTTTTATTGGATATCTAAACAAATTCTAATGCTAATTCTATTCCATGATTTATAAAAAATCTTCCTGAAAACATTCTTTATATTTAGCTGAAGCATCACAGAGTATAACTTGATATAGAGAAGACTACATGTAAAGAATTCTTGTTGAAATGTTAGTCTAATGTTAATCTAACTCATTTTTCAAGAAGAATGAATGTGCTGTATAGCTTGATTAATTAAAAACAGTTTTTAGAAAAATAAAGCCCAGTTTCATGTAAAAATCTAAATATGGCCTATAATCTAAATACGGCTTATAAAGGCTAAGTTATACATTCCTTAAAGTGATTGATGTTCCATGGTGTCTTGGTTGCTTTGCATACTTGTGGTTGATTGCAATAAGATGCCAATTTTTTTTTAATTAGGTGGAACATATGTCGTCTACCAGCTTTTCCAAACATACCAGTGTTTCCGTTATATCATTGCTAGGGATTAAGGGAATATTAACCTTACCACCTGCAGACAGATGGCTTAGTCAAGGGGTTCAACCAAATAGTAAAGAACATTGTCTCAGAAATGGGGACTAGTGGCTACCTTACCTGTTGTATGCCTACAGAGAGGTGCCACAAGCATCTATGGATACCAGGTGAGGGGTCTTAATGTGCTAAAGGAGTCTTGAGAAGACAAGTAACCGGAAAAAGTGAGTGTTCTGTCCTAGGTGCTGTCCTTCAGATGAGAGATGGATGTCTGCATTGGCCCATGAACACATAGAGGAAGCCTAGTCCCTTCAGAAAAGATGGTACAACCAATCAGCCCGAAAACATACTTTTAAGCCAGATTTTACTGTTGCTACCCACATCAGAGAGCTCCTACAAAGTTACCAGGAAAATAGGCCTAGTTACTTATGAGATCATTATACCAGATCACTAGAAATCAAAGCAAGTCTTCCATGTTATCTTGCTTAAGAAATGGTTAACCCGCACCGACTTCACTGAACCATTTACTTATCTGAGCAGTTGAGGAAGAGACCTCAGAGCAGTATTTTCTGCAGAGGCACCAAGAGGGAAAATTGATCTTCAGCACTTACTTCCAGAAAAGCAGCATTAACTGCAGCAGTGTCTCTCTGTTAACTTGTTTGTAGAGAGCCCCGGACGTACAGGAGTCATCCAGCATCTGAATCATTTTAAAAGAAACCAGCCCAGAGTTATACCACATCCCAGATAGCTTCTTATCCGTTTTAAAATGGGAAACTGATGGTGATGCAATGTGTGTGAGTAATTGAGCCATCTCACAGTGAATGGTGTAGCTTGGTGGTACTAGTGCCTAAAAAAGACGTGAGTATGACATTTTTGTATAGAGTTTTTTTTTATAGCAAAATTAATATAATCTCATAGTTTGACCCCTACCCAATGCCAGAGCATCTAGGGAAAGCTAAGTACATCAGCACTCTTGACCTCTGCAAAGGCTACTGGCAGATGTCACTTACACCAAAATGCCATCAATATACAGCCTTTAGAGCATCTTATGGAGTGTTTCAGTTTACCGTGATGCCTTTTGGTTTATACGGTGCGACAGTCGCATTCCATGGATCAGGTTCTGCGTGGGACACAGGAGTTCGCTGTAGCATACCTGGATGATAGTACCATCTACAGTTGCACTAGGAAAGAACATCTGATGGAAGTGTTTACCAGGATTAAAGGTGCAGGTCTTATCCTGGTATCTATCCTTAGAGGTGTTGCTCAGGTAAAGAGAAAACCAAATACCTTGGATATCTGTTGGGTCGTGGAGTGATCAGTCATCAGAGTTATGAGAGACCAGCAAACTTGAAACAGGTGCATTCATTCTTAGGATTACTAGAATGGTGCAGAAAATGTATCCCTGATTTCTCACCCAGAGCTGCAATTTAACTGATTTGACTGAAAAAGCAGGCCAGTCCAAAATGACTTGGACAGAGCAGTGCGAGGAGGCTTTCAAGGACCAGAAGCCAGGAACCATGAGTTTGACAAGCTATTTACAGTTCAAATTGATGCCTCAGGGGTGGACCAAGGGAGAATATATTGGCTCAGATAATAGCGGAAAAGGATGGAGGTGTGGTAACATACCTGTAACAGTCGCCAGCTATTTAAATTATAATTGCTATTATTCTTTGTGTTTTGTTGTTCTTTTTAAGCCAAGCTCACTGTATATAGTTTATCCACGATTCCTGCTTATTCCTGAGTTTGCTTACTAATTACACACTCACCACCATGGTTTGAAAGATTCTCCTGTGTTATTGCTTCCTTCTTGCATGGAAACATCTTCCCAGTCAGTCACAATCATGAATAAAGAGGCAGCACATATCACATTTAGAACATGTTGTTTTACTTGTAGTGTTTGGCACAATTGTGTCTCTCGCAAAGGTACTGTTCTATCATTGGATTGTCTATTTTATAAGAAATGAATTGGAGAAGGCCCTTTAAGAACTAAAGATGATAAGATTGAGAATTTGGACACATTAAAGAGCTTATCTAATTAACCATTTACTGAAAAATTGTGACAATGCACCTAGCAGGATATTTAAATGTCAATGTCAACCACATTATGGCTCTGTCCAAGACCAGGCATTGTTTGTGATGTTGTAACCCAAAGATAATCATAACTTGATAATCACATCACATAAAAAATATAAAAGGTACAGGATGGTGGCGCAATTATCACGAATACTTGATACAACTATGACATTATTTTTTACAATGCTCCAGTCCACAGAAACTGCAAACCATACAAGTAAATATGCCATACTCCCATGAGCTTCGATCCACATTGTATTTCCAGTATTGTTTGGTGGAATAACAATGAACTTCACATCTTGATCTCTATTTACAGTACTTATTTCATATGTGTGAAATAAGATGAGCGGTTAAGAGTGACTTTCTATTATACTATTTAGAAAATATGATATCCATAAGTTAGCACTGGCAGCATGCATTGGTTGAAGACTTTCTTCTTGAGGCATAAGAGTAGTTTTTTTTTCATAACCATGCTTAATCTTCTAAAGGCACTGCAGCCCATTTTTGCTCTTCGGTTGATTTTGCACATTTGGTTGCCAAAACTAACTGTCCTAAATATACATAGTTAATGACCTCTTCAAGCTTGATCCCACTGACTTCAATTGCATGTGGATTGGTATATTTATTGAACATGAACATGAGTCTTATTTTCCCAATCCAGCGCTTTGAAAATGTTTTCTAGGGTGGACGTGAAGAGCTTTGGGGAAACTATCTTCTTGATGAACACCTTTTTAAATTTTGATTTTGTCGTTGTTTTCATGGAGTCTTACTGTGGATGCTGCATTCTTATATATGGTGCTGATCAAGTTTCTCAATTACTTGTTTTTTCAGAGAGCTTAATACAGATCTTGTGCAAACAATCGATAAATCCCAAGCAAAGTGGTACTTCATACTCATTGCTGGTTTCAATCACTTTCCCTTCAAACTTGAAGATGATCCATTGTGCTAAATCCACTCCTGAATCCTGCTTGCTCATTTAATTGTGCCGAGACAAAAATTTATCTTGACGTCTGTTGATGAGTATCTTGGTAAAAATGTTGTACATTATAGAGGTAAGTTAATAGGTCTGTGGTTCTTGAGATCTTCTTTATCTCCTTTCTATGTAAAAGTACCACCAATGCGTTATTCCGATCGTTTGGTACTTTCTTTTTTCTTAATACAATCTGTAAAAATACACAACAGTATTTTTGTCAGTTCTTCACCTCCTTCTTCCAGATGTCAAACTTTATGCCGTCTTCTCTGAGTGTGTTTCCTGTCTTCTTATGTTTAATATCATGTTTCACTTCTTCCATTAAAACGTCTGGAACTTCTTCCTTGGGTTGTGTTTTTTCCATCTCGTCTTCGTAATCTGCTACGTTGCTTCTTTCCTCTTGATATAATTTTCTGTAAAAGTCTTTGACTCCCTTCAAAATCAATTTGCGATTCTTGATGACAGTCCTCTCATCTTATTTGTCTGCTAAAATCTGTTTTAGCTTTCTTCATGCTTCGGTTGTTTTCAATAGTTTTCTCTACCAACCTACAGTTGAACGACCGTATATTCTCAGTAATGCACTTTCTGTTTGTTTAATTTCCCTTCTTTTCTTCATGAGGTCTTTTGTCTCTTGCGTGATCTTCTTGTCACATTTTGTACTCTGTGTTCCAGCAATGTTTTTTGTTGTTTCTGCAATTACTTGTATCACTTCCTCACTGATTTTGTTTACCTTGATTGGTTCACCTTTTTGCAGATCTTGAAGAGAGCTGAATCTATTCTTCAGTTCCAGTTGAAGGCTTTGCTTCTGGAGCATTTCTATGTTGATTGTGTTGGATTTCATCATCACGAGTTTCGCTTTCTTCAGTGCTGTGTTTAGGTGTATTTTGCATCTTACAAGTCTGTGGTCACTTCCTGTGTTAAAATTGTTTAGTATTCACAGAAAACTGGAACCAACTCCCCACTAATGTTGTTGAAGCTGACACCCTGGGATCCTTCAAGAAGCTGCTTGATGAGATTCTGTGATCAATAAGCTATTTAATAACCAAATAAGCAAGATGGGTTGAATAGCCTCCTCTCGTTTGTAAACTTTCTTATGTTCTACTGAGACATCTTGTACAGTGTGCTTCTTGTTGGTGAGTATGTAGTCAATTTCATTTTTCACTCCATGGGATCCTCTCCATGTTCATTTCGTGATGGGTTTCTTCTGGAAAAAGGTGTTCATGAGGAATAAGTTCTTGTTCTCTACAAATTCAACTAGTCTGTAGCCCCTCTCATTTCTGTCGCCACGTCCAAATTTGCAGACCGAATTCTCATCTTATTGCTTGGCTCCTATTTTGGCGTTGAAGTCACCAATGATGAACTTATAGTGGCTCTTCCTATTTTCAAGTAGTTCTCGTACTTCATAAAAATCTTCGACAACTAGCTTGTTGTTGGTGCAAATACTTGGATGACCTGAAGTTCCTACTTCCTTGAAACTTTCACAATCAGTCTTGAGGACCTCTCTGATGTACACTCTTGAGTTCTAGTAGTCCTTCGTCTTTTCACCATACTTCGCTTAGTCCTACGATGTCCCACTTGATTCTTCCAAGTTCTTCTTTCAACTCTTGAAGTCTTGCTTCACCTGAAAGAGATCTGCAGTTGTACGTGGCCGGGGTCAGTTTTCTGTGGCAGCCTAAAATTGTAACCCAGTGATTCTAGCACCTTCTGCCTTCATGCCTAACCGGATGCTGTCTTGGTTGGCAGCATTCCAGCCTCCGGGGAATGAGAGCCATGTTTTTGTATGTGCTTTCCTCATGGGGTGAGAACCCATTGTCACTTTCCTGTCTCTTTGGGGCAGTGGAAGTTGGACTTTAGGAGGTATATATATATATATATATATATATATATATATATATATATATATATATATATAGAGAGAGAGAGAGAGAGAGAGAGAGAGAGAGAGAGAGAGAGAGAGAGAGAGAGAGAGAGAGAGAGAGAGAGAGAGCATCTGGGACAATGAGGGAATCTTCTTTTGTAAAATGAGGTTTAAAATCTCAAAACATTTTACTCCAAATTTCCAGTGACAAATATTAATAACAAACTACATAATATATTACCTTTAATTTAAGGTTTGCATTTTTACTCTATCAAACCTGGGTCCAGGTTTTGTCAGAACACCAGGAGCTCTTGCAGATCACTGTTACTTGTCTGTCAAGATGATCCCATGCATAATCTGAAGGGTATGTTTCCAGACAGGAAGCCGGGGCAATCGGTGCCTTAGGTATTTTTTATAAACCCTGGCTCTTTCCTAGGTCAAACAATTTTGTAGTATAGCATTTAAAAACCTTCCTGCATTCCTAGAGCATTGCATACACACACACACACACACACACACACACACACACACACACACACACATATATACATATCTTCAGCTGTGATACAATGCCACCTAATGGTAATTGCATTTATTTCCCTAACAAACAAAGATAAATAAATTCATAAATAAATACAATTTAAAAAAAATCATTTTGTTACAGTTCATCACGATCGTTTTTGTGTGGTGTTTAAATGCTTGCTCTGTTTGACTAGCCACTGAATACTAAGCCAAATATACTGGTCTTTATTGTCTATAAAAATATTTTTTTATAGACAAATAAAAAAAAATATATATTTTTTTTAGTAGTTTACATTAACATACATTAGTTTGAATATTTCTTGTATATTTTGATATGTCAAATTATTTTTGTGGTTATATAACAAGCCAAGAAAATTGTATCAAGTGTATCATTCATTAATTGCATCAATGTATTGGTTGTGCCTGTGTTGTATTGTATATTGAATGACTGTATGCCTTTCACTGGACACATTACAAGTAATGTAATACACCGGTATACCTAATCTTTGTTAACCATTCAATCAATAAATACATTAACTGTAAAACACTTTTTATCTACAGCAGATTTACTAAACACACATATTGCTAATAAATTGCAGCAACTATTGGGGTGTTCAAAAATACTGCAGCCCACTTAACGCTATAAACCTTCATAAGTGTTATTAATGAAAATATGTATGAGTAAAAGCAAGTAGTAAGTTGAGTTCATTGAACATCTTCCATTGCCTGTATCAAATTCATTATAACCAACCACAAGGGGGCAGTAAGTTAAAACATGATCGTGATCTGCTAAATACAGTTAGGCTATTGATAAATGCAGTCTGGCAGGTGCTTCACATCTTTCCCTTTTAAATGTTTAAACTTCCCCTATTTACCTTTGACTTCACACTGATCCAGTGTTAGGAACAGAAAACACAAGACCCAAGGGAAATTAATTGGGTTTACAAAACTTATGAGCCACATTGCACACGCAAAGGTTATGCTGCTGCGTTTCTGAAAGACTTAAACAATTTTACACACGCAAAGGTTATGCTGCTGCATTTCTGAAAGGCTTAAACAATTTTACTCTTTAAAAATGTACTGCATATATCAAAACATGCCAAAGTAGCTAGTAAAGAATACATGAAACTTTTGGTGAATCTTTCAAGAATGGAACACACACTCATCAGTGTTATTTATTTACACTTTTATCTTGTCCTTGCAACACATTTGCCTCATTTTAAAGCAAGTTAAATTTAAAGCAAAATGTTCTTACAATAATGGTTTCATTCCTCTCTGAAAATGTGTCTGATCAATAACACTGGCTAATAAGCACTAACGCAACTATAATGCCTGTCAAGAGCACAAATGCTTCTAAGACAGGTCACACTCATAAACAAGCGTGCCATACATTCATGTTGACTTAGGGTTTAACAGGCATAAATGTAGAATATATCATGAATATTTATTTAATATTTATTTATTTGACATGTTTAATAAGGTTGTGCTTTCACATACACATATAGAAAAAAACACACACAAACTAAGTTTTTGTTTGATTGTTTTTGTTCTTATTTTTGGCCGTTTAGTTCACAGAGTGGCCAAAGTAGATCAAGCGTGAGGAATCTTGTGTGGCTGCATCTTCAGGTACTGTATACAAACTGGTAAACTGGTAAGCGGAGCATGACCAATAAGTTGTCACCAGGTCCATCAAAAGCATTACGCACAAAAGACAATATTCCTCCATCCAGGAGAGCAACCACCAAGAAAAAGTGTTAAAACTCAGGACAACTGGAAGCTGCTAGAGACTGGAAAATACTGGCAGATGTTGGTCAACGGCTTATTTTTTTCACCTGAGATTGCCACCAGTAGCCTTCGACCAGACATCGTCTTGTGGTCTGGATCAACACGCCTTGTTTATCTGGTAGAGTTAACAGTGCCATGGGAGGATGCTGTGGATGAGGCGTATGAGAGGAAGAAACTTCGGTATGCTCAACTAGCTCCTGAAGTGAAACAGCGAGGATGGAGAGTGTTTACCCAGCCTTGCTGCTGCCTTCCCCCGTGCACTCTACACTCACCCCTGCCAGCCTCAAGTCTGCCCCGGACTTGCTCACCAGGCTACAGTCGAAGATCGCTACATTGCATCCACTTCTGACACCAATGTAACGATCTCGGTTAAAGCAGGCAGGAGGATCACACAGGGCGAGGCAATCCACACATAGACGGAGGGCGGACGCGAACCTGGGACCTCAGCTCCCTTTTATAGGAGAGCTGGAGGCTGGCAGTGCCTGCTCCAGCCAATCTGGGGCTTGATACCCCCCTGGCTGGAAAGTCCCAGGCTGCTGTGTGGAAATTCCCCAACCCATGAATCCACAGAACTTTCTATAGGGGAGAGGTCTGTGCACCATCCTGACTGCGGGTAACCTCGCCCAGTGGAAAAGCACAAGCTGCGTTCTCCCGTTTACTCCAGCTCGCTGACCACGCCCCCGCGGGGGGCCCACTTCTGGGTTGGTGACGATATATCAGCGCGCTGGGCCCGCCCCTCTCTACAGCCTGCCTCGGGACCAGCTGTTACAATGTGGTGCCATAAGCGAGGCAATCAATTAAGATTTAGCAAATGGAAAAATTAAAGCACTAAGCAAATAAGCAGTATACGAAAAACTGATGCCTATTGTATTGCTAAACACACGTTGATCTAGCTGCACGAAACCTTTTGTAAAAACACAGTTTATAGCTAGATTCCCTCAGGATTAAAAATGACCACATAGATAGGTGACGTCGGTGAAATGTAATGCTGCGCTAACCGTCCATTTCTTTTTATCACGAATAATTTTCATAGAGGTCCTCTGTTTTCTTTCACAGGACATCGGGACATTCTGTAAAATCTCAGTCAAGCGTCCCGTGTCTTTAATCCCGTGCGAATGGATGATGTTGGTGTTATGTTAGAATTGATACAGCATTTCAGGTGTATTCGCCAAAGCAATACAGCCTTCACAATAAACAATAACATAATATTACAACTGTTCTGTCCTGAGATTTTCCAGTTCTGTAAAACGCTACAAATGTGCATAACCAAATTTGGGAAGGGCGAAAAAAAAGATTATAATGGCGACTAAAAAAATGATCCTTTGAGTGGTGCATTTGAAGATATGGACTCAAGGGACGAAATGGTTAAGAACATAAGAACATAAGAAAGTTTACAAACGAGAGGAGGCCATTCGGCCCATCTTGCTCGTTTGGTTGTTAGTAGCTTATTGATCCCAAAATCTCATCAAGCAGCTTCTTGAAGGATCCCAGGGTGTCAGCTTCAACAACATTACTGGGGAGTTGATTCCAGACCCTCACAATTCTCTGTGTAAAAAAGTGTCTCCTATTTTCTGTTCTGAATGCCCCTTTTTCTAAACTCCATTTGTGACCCCTGGTCCTTGTTTCTTTTTTCAGGCTGAAAAAGTCCCTTGGGTCAACACTGTCAATACCTTTTAGAATTTTGAATGCTTGAATTAGGTCGCCACGTAGTCTTCTTTGTTCAAGACTGAACAGATTCAATTCTTTTAGCCTGTCTGCATATGACATGCCTTTTAAGCCCGGAATAATTCTGGTCGCTCTTCTTTGCACTCTTTCTAGAGCAGCAATATCTTTTTTATAGCGAGGTGACCAGAACTGAACACAATATTCAAGATGAGGTCTTACTAGTGCATTGTACAGTTTTAACATTACTTCCCTTGATTTAAATTCAACACTTTTCACAATGTATCCGAGCATCTTGTTAGCCTTTTTTATAGCTTCCCCACATTGTCTAGATGAAGACATTTCTGAGTCAACAAAAACTCCTAGGTCTTTTTCATAGATTCCTTCTCCAATTTCAATATCTCCCATATGATATTTATAATGTACATTTTTATTTCCTGCGTGCAGTACCTTACACTTTTCTCTATTAAATGTCATTTGCCATGTGTCTGCCCAGTTCTGAATCTTGTCTAGATCATTTTGAATGACCTTTGCTGCTGCAACAGTGTTTGCCACTCCTCCTACTTTTGTGTCGTCTGCAAATTTAACAAGTTTGCTTACTATACCAGAATCTAAATCATTAATGTAGATTAGGAATAGCAGAGGACCTAATACTGATCCCTGTGGTACACCGCTGGTTACCACACTCCATTCTGAGGTTTTTCCTCTAATCAGTACTTTCTGTTTTCTACATGCTAACCACTCCCTAATCCATGTACATGTGTTTCCTTGAATCCCAACTGCGTTCAGTTTGAGAATTAATCTTTTGTGCTGGACTTTGTCAAAAGCTTTCTGGAAATCTAAATAAACCATGTCATATGCTTTGCAATTATCCATTATGGATGTTGCATCCTCAAAAAAATCAAGCAAGTTAGTTAGGCACGATCTCCCTTTCCTAAAACCATGTTGACTGTCTCCCAGTACCCTGTTACCATATAGGTAATTTTCCATTTTGGATCTTATTATAGTTTCCATAAGTTTGCATATAATAGAAGTCAGGCTTACTGGTCTGTAGTTACCTGGTTCAGTTTTGTTTCCCTTTTTGTGGATCGGTATTACGTTTGCAATTTTCCAGTCTGTCGGTACCACCCCTGTGTCAAGAGACTGCTGCATGATCTTGGTTAGCGGTTTGTAAATTATTTTACTATAATAATTATTTATAATAATAATAATTATTTTACTATAATAATTAGTTATTATAGCCTTCGCAAAATAAGGTACGACACAATGTGTTGTTTACACGGTTCGTTTCTTACAAATCATGCACAAGGGCGTCTTCTCTGACCACAACATCCTATTTCATTTTGAATTTGTCAACATTATTTGATGAAAACTGCGGAACCGTCGTTTGGAAGATTCCAAGACTTTATCTGTGTTTGACTAACTGACTCGAGGGCACCAGTCCGGTAAGAATCATTCATATGAACTGCGAGCAACTTTATTTATTTCATTATTTAATGTTTTGAATGCTAGATTTTAAAATGTTATCAGTAGGGTTATATTTTGTGTATTAATTGTCGTTGCCTAAAATATGAAATTATTGCTTTACGCGTAAACAAAATTAAAAACACCACTTCCAAGAAGTCACTCTTCTCAAGCTTTTTCAAAACCCTCTGGTGCGTTACTTTTTTTCCAAGTACCAGCAACCCCGTAACATGAATGCGCACGTCTAGGTAGTAGAACGGGAGCGTGCACGTTTCAATTCTGAATCACAAAAGCAACCAGTTTGAAATGAAGCTGCAGTGCGACTCACAGAAAGAGAAGTGACAGGTCTTACAGATAGAGTATCATTAACACAAATATTACAGAAGAAAAAATAAATAAATAAATAAATAACACGTTTATTGCACATAGCATCATCTGAATTGCATAGCAGTTCATAGTCTATTAGGTAGCGGCATCTGGAGACCTCGGAATTTGCTTGTTGTATTTTGTCTAATTTAAAGTTTTGTTGGAATTTTCAAAGACCAGCCGAAGTGTCAAAACGTAAACGGAACTTTCTTTCGCAATGTATATCATTTGTTTTGATTTACATCCTCGCGGTTAAACTAATGCAACAATATATATGTAGCCTATACTACACATTTACTAGGCAATACTGTATTTTTACATGGTTTAATAGTAATACCTGTTTTCTGATACAATTTGTTGAAATTTGATGAGGCAAAATACCATGACAATACTATGACAAAGAGGTGTCAGTTAACAAAATAGTTTATTTTTTTGTTTTGTTTTTGTGTTTTACATTTTTTTCCAAATCGTCGGCAGAGCTCCACAGCGTAGGTAGCTGCATGTTTAGTATACTTCACCACCTTGCAGGATACTCAACTTTCTTAAGTGCTGTTTATTCAAAACAGCCAATGCCACAGTACAGTACTGCACACAAACAAACAAACAAACAAACAAACACGAGAATAAAAACTCCCGCAAGTAAATAAACTGTTAAACCTAGGATGTTGTCTCTGTTGCACTGCCTTTTGCTGGGGTATTTCACGTGGAACCTGAGGATCTCGGACGCCCACGGAGAGTTCTGCCATGGCTGGGTGGACAGTAATGGGAATTACCACGAAGGATTCCAGTGTCCGGAGGATTTCGACACTTTGGATGCTACTGTTTGCTGTGGCTCGTGCTCTCTCAGATATTGCTGTGCAGCCGCGGATGCTAGACTGGACCAGGGCAGCTGCACGAATGACAGGGAGCTGGAGAATACAGAATTTGCAGCACGTAAGTGTATTGAAAGCAGTTATTTATATGTGTGTCTGCTGGAAACTTATTACATTTCATGTGGGCAACACACAATGCGCTGACCTGTCAAAATAGTACTACAAGTGAACACAATGATTGTGTTGATTTAAAAAAAAAACAAAAAACAAAAAAAAAAAACAAAAAAAAAATAAAAAAAAACAAACCATAAAAGATTCAACTATTAAGAATAATTCTCTATTTTGAAGTAGAAGTTGGTCAAAGGTTTAACTTGAAGTAACTTTCTGACCTAACTGGAACGGAACATTGTAAGTCGTCAGCAGAAATTATTATATATATATATATATATATATATATATATATATATATATATATATATATATATATTATATTATATATATATATATATATAGTGCAATACTATGCCGTAGTGTATATAGCAAAAAACTCTGCATACAATAACAAATATTAGCAGAGTTGTAAACAGTTGGAAAAACAACTTTAACCCGAAGCTTTGCAAATAATGTAAATATTGCATATTGCATAATTTTCATATGACAGTTTATTTAATATTTATTTTGTTCACTAGAGCTTTTAGAACACTTTTAGAAAATGTTGTTTGTGATGTATGTATTACCTATTTATGTATTTACTGTATTACAACAACTAAGGGCTATAAAATACCTACAATGCTCAGCCTGCATTTGTATAGTCCAACTAATTTAGCAGATTTATTTAAATGGCACAAGCATACTTTACATTCATAAATATGTTCCATAAAGGAAAACAGACATTTTGTGTTAAATGTCTGCGTTTTTCCATGACTGTTGCATTATTGCAACAATCTAACATGGATAATAATATAAATGCAACCTTTGCTTTCTATTTCCGTTACTTGGTTATCCTCATTTTGAACTAACTACAGCCTATTCAATACAATATTGTTTGCAAAAAAAAAAAAAAAAAAAAAAAAAGAGGATTGGCTTTTTATTTGAATACAGACATAAATAAACTAAATGAATGGAAAAGACAAGCCGTTTCAGAACATACAGCCGTTTCAGCCACAATTATTGATAGACACACAAAGTTATAACGGTAGGGCATCATATTAAAAGACTGTGCAGGTCAGAGAAATTGAAAACTTTTACGAAGGTATTTTGTCAGTGTTGTGGCTTAATAGAAATTACAATTTTAGCATGTCGTCTGTTATCTTTACATTTAAAAATGAAAACTATAGTAGGCGTAACGATTTGCTTATTAAACATCATTCGAGACATCTCATTAGCACCAATTAAAATGCATTATTGGTTTGTAATTATATTTTAACCTACAGCTTATTAGAAATAGTAAAACAACCAAACAAACAATATAAAAACACGCACCGCAATATCTAGGATACACTCATTAAATTCGCCTATAATACTCTGTTGTCTACATTTTCTTCTTCAGGGCTGAAGAATAAAACCGTCGGATTCTGTCTTTGTTGTTGTTGTTGTTGTTGTGTGTGTGTGTACTAATGTAAGTTATATTTAATTTTTTAAATAAAAAAAACTAAAAATAGGCTATACAAATAAATAAAACAATAAATGAATAGCACATATTTTATATCGAACAACAACCCTATACGGTGCTTCAGAACCTCTATGTTGTGTAGCCTTAAAAAATAAAAAATAAATAAAGTCGATACAAATGACAAAATTACTCTCAAGACCGCATGTTTAAAATTATGAAATTAATAACAATTTACAGTTAACAATAAATCTTTTCATTGGTTTCTCAATTAGGCTATTAAAATACACTACGGGTTGTTTCCTTATCTTAGAAAACACACAGTATATCTTAAGAGTTTATGAATGTAATCACCTACGCAACTGTACTGAAAGTTTATTTTGTTTCCTAATTACGTTTATTTTTCGTTATTATTTAGTTATAATATTTGGACAACAGCACAGCGGCAAGCTTCATAATAGGGTATATTATAAACGGAAGGGGAAAAAAAAAACGATGCGACAGTAAAAGATAGCATAGCTGACATACTCCACGTTTGTAATTGATGTGACAGGAGATGAGATAGCTATGGGGTTGATAAGCTTGACAGCACTTTGGCAACGTGTAAAGGGAAAGAAAAGAAATAGCACCCCCCCCCCCCCCCCCCCCCCCCCCCCCCCCCCCCCCCCCCCCCCCCCCCCCCCCCCCCCCCCCCCCCCCCCACCCCCCCCATGTGAACCGGATAGATGACAATCACAGATAAAACCTCACCTCACATTCCGAGATGAGGACAAAACTGTTTGTAATGGATTCATAAAAAGAAACTGGCCCCCCCGAATTTCAAAGCAACAGTAGTCAACGAAAATAGCTTTATCAGACGCCCTTCAAAGTATGCCATGTGTCAAAAAAAAAAAATGTTAAAATACATTTGTTTTCACTTTGTTGGGTTTCAACTTCATTATTATTATATTATTATTATTTATATTATTATTATATGATTATTATTATTTTTTTTTTTTTTTTTTTTACAAACTTAATAAAACAGCAAAAGCAATAATGACATTACAAAAAATAATACAAGAATGTTTAGCATTTACAATAACTGTTTTATTTTAGTGCATAGATATATTAACTGCTGGTATTGTGGACTTTTCTGAAGGGTTTCTTATAAAATGCAATCTAAAATCATACGCTAATATTAACTGGAAGTGCACATTCAACTTTGCCAAGCCACTTTGACAGTCTAAGATCTCGCTGACAGATACACTCAACACAAAGAGTGCAGCTGTTACATCATAACTCAACAGAGTATAGTTATAGCATAAAAGTGACTAATGACAGGGTTTATCCTTGTCCATTTCACACAGTAAGGTTTTTGCTGGTTCATAGTGTATTCATAAAATATGCTGTACATATTTGCTGAATACATTTCTGAAAAAATATACAGTATTATATCTAAATCTGCCTATAATGTATTTCCATCTTTCAGAATTATTGTCCACCTTTTTATAATCCAACTAAAGGTTGTTTTAAAAAATCCCTACAGCTTGTAATTCCCTGGATTCATTTATACTAATGTTCTGCCATGTCTTTTCAAACAGAACCAGTTTATGTGCCGTTCCTTGTCGTTGGATCCATCTTCATTGCCTTCATCATTGTGGGCTCTCTGGTGGCTGTTTACTGCTGCACCTGTTTGAGACCAAAGCAAAGCACCCAGCAGCCAATCAGGTTCTCCCTTCGAAGCTGCCAGACGGAAACTATCCCTATGATTTTAACCACAACCAGTGTGAGGACTCCCTCCAGGCAGTCAAGCACAGCGACAAGCTCCAGCTCCACAGCAGGGTCCATTCGCAGGTTCTCTATCGGTAGAACCGAGCCGGGACACAGCTGCCTTGTCTCAGCTCCTCCGCCCCCTTACACCTCACCAGGGAGCCTGCAGACTCCCCATCCTCTCCACCTTGCTCAGCCCTCTGGGTTCCTGCTCCCGCAACAGTATTTCCCTTATCCCCTACAACCAGAACCATTCACGCCTGGAAAAAGCTTCACAGATTTCAACCAAAGCTGACTGGGTCCTGAACAATGACAACAAAATGGAAGTCCAGCAATTCTAGGCTTTTGAATATACTGCAGTAAACCTACTAATGCAGTGTTTGGCACTGGTTGATCACCACAGACTTTCGTTTCTTCTTTTGTAAAAATAGACCTGGCCCAGGTATAGGCTCATTCATTAGATGTTGGATAAAGACAAGAACATCCACTTGCATTGATACATTCTGGGGGCCTTTCTACTTAGCAAAACTAGTAACTAAATAATGAATTGTAAAAAACAAAAAAACTAAAAATGAATCATGATCTATTAGGACCTCAGACTCAAGCTGTATTAATATTCAGAAGTGATAGTGGTAGGATATTACACAAATATCATTGCAAGTGAAAACATCAGCTCAAGTAACCAGCAAATGTGAACTGAACAAGTGAATTGATATTGACAATCTGTTGTCTTCATAGAGGACAGCATGTATAAAGAGGATTGAGGAATACATTACTGCCAAGGACCTAAAAGTATGCAGAGGAGAAGGAGAAATCCAGTTAAAGTCAGAGGACTTACTGTACCTAATATTGAATCTGTGTGGCTATTTTAATGCTTCCTTCCCTGGAAAAAATAGGTTCATTGCATTTTAAGTTTTTGCAGTTTAAATACTTGTCATTTTAATTAAATTGTTAATATGGAAATGCATTGTATAGGGAAAAAAGGGAGGGGGGGGGGGGGGGGAAGGGGGGGGGGGGGGGGGGGGGGGGGGGGGGGGGGGGGGGGGGGGGGGGGGGGGGGGGGGGAGGGGGGGGGGGGGGGGGGGGGGGGGGGGGGGGGGACAAAAGGCTTGAAAACATATCTAAACAAAAACTAAAATGTTTTGAAAAAAAATCAACAATTGAATAATTTCACATAATCATAATACTAATTGTTCCACCTAGATTTAATAAAAGTTACTGTGAACAAGTTGGCAATTTGTGAGTATGCAATTTTTATCTTGTTAAATGAAAAATGACTAGTTAATGATGAATAAGGTAAACAAAAATGCAAATATCCTTAAATTTTGATGTTGTAAAGTTTATTTCAGTATTTGTTTTTACACAGTTAAAGACAGGACATTTAAAAGTTTCAGTTGCTACGTGCAGATTCACAGAAAAAAAAAAAAAATATATAGACCATTACTCAAAATGTGCAACCTATTAGAAAAAAATAAATAAAAAGAATAATGTGCGTTTTGTTTAGAATTTACCACACCTAGTGGTTATGGGGTATCATAAATACTGAATCTGAAACTCTATTCGTGCAACCACAGACTTTCACATACATTTAACAGCAACAATCTGTCTTCTTAAAAAACTTCTCCAGTGTTGAGTTCATGCTTTACCTTTGTTTTCTATTAAAAAAGGAACATGTAAAAACACCAGACTCCTCAAACAAACATCTAAATTCACTATTTTACTTCCACATATTAATGTAGACAATGTCAAAAGAGAGCTGCAGCATGCTGTTGACTATTTATAAAGACTGCTTATCAGCAACACTAATACATACACTGTATTGCCAAACTAAACTTGTAACAGCAAATGTTTGGTTTCAAAAGGTAAAGAATGCATGCAACACTGAACAGAGGGATAACCATTTTCATCATTTATTTTCGGAACCATATTTTGTTTTGGTGAGTGTAACTTTACATTGTAGACGCATTGTAAGATTAGCAACAGTGCCCCATGCATTAGAACAAAACACATTCAGAACAATTTAACTCATGCAGACAGACCAAAAAAAAAAAAAAAAGAAATCACACCCACAAGGGAGAGAAGTACAAACTCAGACAAAACTGTCAAAAAATAAAACAAGTTTACATTTTCACCATTTGAGTAGACGTGACAAAATCAGGCCAATGTAAAATTACAGGGTGTGCAGTTTTTTTATTTTTTATTTTTTAAATCTGATCTATTCAAATTTAGTTTAGTAAAAAATATACTAAAAACCAATGATAACATTTTGCTGAAGTCAAATTTTTTATTGGCTCTTATGCTTCAAGGGACTCCGTTTTGAAAAATTGTTTATACGCTCATTAATAAAATGTTATGCTATTCAATTTAAATGAAGTGCTTATGGCTGTGTCTCAAAAAAAAAAAAACAATCCCTAAATGTCAACTGTATTGTAGTTAAAATTGTAAAAATTTCCCAAACTTTCAGCAAGCATTTGTTGACATCTTTTGACACTTAATGATTAAAACAGGTCATACTGAAACACCTTGACCAGCCTTTAATTAATGATGTATGTGTTAAATACTGTTGGTTATACCAAACATTAGTTAGATTAGGCACCACTGTGAAAAAACACTGGAGGCCAGAAAAAACCAATGGAATGCAATAAATCGTTACAAACAATAAAGTGAATATGGTAGGAATTTTAACATTTTTAGATTCCAGTTAGCAACCACATAGACAACGACAGCTTTAGCTAGCCACATCAACACCTTATGTCATCTAATTAAAAAAGAAAAAAAAAAAAAATCTAAATTTAAAAACAATTTAGAACAAAGGCAAGGAAAAGTGCACATATAAGGCCATAGTTAAATACTGCCAAGTCACAGATTTAAAAGCAGGAGCCAAAACAGCAGCCAGGACAGGCTCATTCAATGTACACATCCCATTCTATGGAGTGTTTAGCATGAGGTCTTCAAAACAGGACCTACATTTTGCATTGTTTCTTATTCTAGAACCACATTCATAGTAACTGCCTAAAATGCTGTTAATAAATGTTATTGTTATGCAATGAGAGTTTCTTTGGCAAATTAGATTTCAGGGATAACATTTGAAATTCTAATAGTATGGCCATTCTGATTTGTTAATTCCATTTATTATTATGTTTTAATACTTTTAAGATCATACTTTTTAGTTAAAGTTGCTATACACTCCTGGAGTAGCAGTGGGTAGTTTATACCCAGTTATTTATGTTTCATAAAATGAGGTCAACATGGTCTTTAAATACTTGAGAGCCAATTACACAATTGCAACTTGCAAGCCCTGTTTATGGAATCAGAGTTAATACTGTGTGACAGAATTATTTAAAATACATTTGCACATTGCTTATGTCTGCTCAAAATACAACTATAGCAGTGAACACTTTTTTTCTCTCTCTTTTTTTTAAGCATACAATCTGTTCATTGACCTTTATAGGCTAGAAAAGTCTTCCTATGACCTTCCACAGCTTTCAAACACACAGTCTGGTCTGGCTGAACTAGTGGAAGTTGTTTTCAACCAATGCTCCTGCAACAATATTTCACCATTCGTCTGGTCTTTGTTTAGTGGTGTCATAGGCTCGTATAACTTCTGATTGCGAGACGATTCCATTCTCATCTTGAGAGAAAGCATATCCATCTGCAATAGAAGAGGATGTAATAGTATTTTTCTTTCTATATTTATAATGCCCAGAAACACAATATAATAGGACGCGATACTCTGGCTTTATTACATTAAAATCACAGGCATCCATGAACAACTGAAAATCAGCCATTTAGAACTTTTTTTTTTTTTTTTAGATCTTTCAGTCTTCATTTTGTCTTTCATCCTGCTGCAGTCAGTTTCATGCTCACTGGAGCATGCAGTCACAATCCACAGTGTCACATCACTATAAACTACTTGGAATTATCAAAACTGACATAATAATCCAAACACTGGTATGTGCTTGGAAATGGACAAATAACACTGAATTCAGAATTAATGTAAGAAAACACTGTTCCAAGCATCTGCTAATGGGGAAACACAGTATGTATAGCCTGTCTATCTCCTATGTGGTTATTATTGTCAATTTCCACCTAAAAACTAGAACTGGTTACATTATACTGTACATATTTGCTTTTACTTACCATCCCAACCAGATACCCAACGGTCTTTCAGTTTTAAGTCCAGTTAGGGATCAAAAGTCACAAAACTGAAAGGCATTTCTGTGGGTTTGGACTTTCATACCATATACCATATAACCCCCCCCCTGCGTGTGTGCTCTATTAAAGGTAGAAGAAGTTAGCTTACGGAGCAGATTTTGCTGCATGGACTCGGAACGGTACAAGCTGACACTGCTCTTCTTAAAGACATTCTTTAGAAGCTGGGCTCGTTCAGTGAGGCTGCAGAGGAATGGTACAGAAACACGTTAAAAAAATAATAATAATTACAAATAAAAATAAAAATCACACATCACACCCTTCTCAATTGTTTCTTAAAAATCAAAATGTTAGTATTTACTTTTTTAATAATTGATTTTGCAATTTGATACGGGCACAAAAAAAACGAGCCATAAAATACAGATTTTGTACATTTTGATTATTATGTGGCATTCGCAATTCATAAAATGTACAGTCTTATGATGAGGCCCCAATTTGCCAGTAAGCAGTGTGAACCACAATTTCAATGTTTTTAGTCTTTGACAAGGAAACCAGGAAAAAAAGAAATTGCCCTTTACACTGGCACATGGCATCTTGTTTCCGAACACTAAAAGTTTAGTTTCCCCCAGGGGAAGAAGTCATACAGTATATATTATCAAGTTTCAAGTTTATTTCTGGTTTTCTTGCTCCCCCAAGTCTAAAATGCAATGTCTGTGCAACAAATCACTACTTTAAAGACCAAAATAACAGCATAAACTTTACAATGTTTAAAAATCAAATCTTTCATTTGGATTTCTGACACCTTTATAAAGACTGCCCAGAACAGCAAGCCACTGTGACATGAGAGAGATGCATTACTTCAGTTTAAACCAATACCATACTATCAATCATGCATTTAAATGTCAGGACAGTGTCAGTAAAGGGAAACAGCAACCCTGACCTTCGTAATTTGAACTCTTCAAGGCTGACAACTGCATTTGTCAAAAAGCTTCAAAGAAGTATTGACACAAATAAAAGGGGGGCAATCCAGTTAACCTACTTTTACTGTTTAACGTGTCTGAATGTAGATTGCTGTAATAGCACATGTTTAAAAAATAAGCTTTTGTGTGTGTAATAAAGGTGCTGTGTATTTTTAAACAAAACTATTGCAACTGGCTATTAAATAACATTTCAAACACATATTTGCACTAGAATGGTTAGCTTTCTTTATAAACACGTTGAAGCAGTCAGTCTTGTATACTATGGTGAATTTGCCAAGTATTTGTACAGGCCAATCCAGTTTAAAATCAAGAAGGGATTGAAAGTCTCACTCCTGAAATCATTTTAGATGATTGCACAATACAAACATCATTTAAAGATTGTAAAACCTCCAACAAGTACTGGCATAGTGTTTACCAAGTGTGTGTGTGTGTGTGTGTGTGTGTGTGTGTGGGGGGGGGTTCCATGTCATGGTTCCATTTCATAACCGCAGACACAGTGTCTTTCTTCTAATTTGGTGCTGTATGTTGTTACAATACAATGAAAAAATAACTACATACACACCATGGCCTACATCCATTGTACGTTCAAGGTGTGATAAAAATGGACAGGTTCATCCACATATCTCCATATTCTGATACAATAATTACATATTGTAAAACTTCAATTAAACACCTCCGGCATATATTTACAACATTTTCCAGCAGAGCCGGTGTGTATTGGAGACCGGCGATTATTAATATTCGATCTCCAGCTTCACATGCTTCATGCGGTCATTGAGAAGCCGCTAACACACAACCTTGTAGCAACATCATAACTCAATTTAAACATTCCAGCAACTTTGTTAAAAGGTTGTGGGTCAGTGGGAACTAAGTAACAGTTTTGTTTTATAACAAAATTACATTGCATTGTATACCTTCAAGTAAGCGAAAGTATTATTACAGTGTTTTTATACGGTATGCAAAACGCTGGAAAATGAACATACAGAAGTACGAATTTGTACTTAAAAAATGGAATTAGATGTACCATTGTTAATAATAACAACAACAACAACAACAACAACAACCAGTTAAATCCACTAAAGGCAGCCCTGTAGATATAATAATAATAATAATAATAATAATAATAATAATAATAATAATAATAATAATAATAAACTTCTAAAATGTTTTTAAAAATGAACAATAAAAGCAATAAGTATCATTATCAAAAATAATGTATTGTTTAATCTCAAACTTGTACATTGTTAATACAACAAAACATGTTAAAATACACCAAGAGGTTTGTATTTGGCCTACTTTCAGCAAGCTTAAAATTATCATAACTTTTAATAATGTAATAACTGTTATAATAATAATAATAATAATAATAATAATAATAATAATAATAATAATAATAATAATAATAATAATAATAATTATTATTAATCCTGGGAGTCACTTTCATCACTGTCACTGTGATGCTGATGTCACTAGCAGTTCATTCCGCTCAAGCTCCTCCTCATCTTCCTCAGCTTCAATGGCAATGACAGAGACCCGGCGTTTAACAGAGACCAGGCGTTTATTTACAATATTTGCCAGCAGACCCGGCGCGTATTGGAGACCGGCGATTATGTGAGACCGGCGTTTATTTGAATTTTTACAGTATAAAAGCATCTTCTTAAAGCATCACAGGGCTTTTTTAATGTTTTTAAATTGTGGGATATGTAGCTTTGGTTTTTGAACTATTACTAGGTTTAAATTATAAGTGACTGCATAAATTACCCTTTTCCATGTACAACTGCTCCTGGATCCTGAGACTTTCCTTCCACCTCCTGCACTTCATCCACCAAAGTCTTAAAACAGCTTTTCTGCACTCTGCAATACAAAGGGTGATTACAGCTCCACTGTTTCAACCTCCATTCAATATACACTTATTACGAACTTGATATAAATAACAGATTATAAAAACGAGTGGCCCAGAAATGTTTTTTTTTCTCCTTGGGTGTAATCTACATGAACACGTTGTTCAATACAAATTACATTAAATATCCCGAACATTTTTGATCAACTTTAGACACACATTAACCATTCACAACCTGTACGTCCCCATTGCAATATTCATCTACATTGGTATTTGCTTTTAAATTACTGAAAGCTATTTAACTATTTAAATGTACGGTACTTATAAATTACAATTAATTTAATAATACATGAGAACAATGTATTATTAATTATTTATTGATAAAGTTCTGCAAAGAGAACAAGGCTTTTAATCCTGGTACTTACACTTTGTATGTCACATCAAACAGCAGGGATGCCACAGGGATAATGAGAAGACCCATCCAAAACACGCCTGAACTAAACATCATGTCAGCCTGCAGAAAACAAATATATATATATATATATATATATATATATATATATATATATATATATATATATATATATATATATATATATATATATATATATATATATATATATATATTTTTTTGCAAAACTCCAAACATGCTAATTCAAAAGTATTCATACCCTTTGGTGCTATGATAGTATTGTCTACAAGGTGCTAGAAATTTCAAGATGATAATTCAGAACCTAATTCTAGAAAAGTCTAGAAAATGCTGGATTGTAGGTGAACATTCTTAGAGAGTGTGAAAGGGTTAGGCATAGGATGACTGCTGTCATTACCAATAAGTCAATATGGGAAAAAAATTAAGAGCTATCTGAAGACCATAGACAGAAAATTATTTATTGTCATAAAGCAGGAGAAGGATATAATAAGATTTCCAAGCATTTGAGTATCCCAATTTCAACTATTGTTTCTGTTATCAAGAAGTGCAAGACTCATGGTATTGTCACAACGCTCCCTCGGTCTGGAATAAAGAAGGTTCTTTCACCAAGAACTAGCAGAAGAATTGTGAGGAAGGTTAATAACAACCTGAGATTGACTGCCAAAGATAGTCAAAGTGAATTGACTGCAAGTAGGACTGGAGTTTCCATTTCAATCATAGGTTGAGTATTGCATGGTGAAGGTCTCAATGGTCGCCTGCCAAGGGAAAAGCTCTTAGGAAAATGTCATAAGGACAATCACTTAAAGTTTGCACAGCAGCATTTGAATGATGAATATGAGTTCTGGTCAAAGGTTTTGTGGTGTGATGAAACTAAAATCGAGCTATTTGGTCACGCTGATAGTCGTTATGTTTGGAGAAAGTCTGGTGAGGCATATAAAGAAAAGAACACCATACCTACTGTCAAGCATGGAGGTGGTAATATCCTTCTATGGGGCTGTTTTTCCTCTAATGGCACAGGAAATATAGTTCAACACATGGTAAAATGGATTCCATAGCATACCAAAAGATATTGGCCAATCATCTGAAACCCTCCACTACAAAACTTGGTTTAAAGCGCAACTGGACATTCCAACACGACAACGATCTAAAGCACACATCAAAATCTACTTCAGAATGGTTAAAGAAGAATAAAATCAAGGTTCTGGAATGGCCTGGTCAAAGTCCAGATCTAAATCTGAGAGAATCTTTGGTATGAGTTGAAGAAGGCTGTGCACAAGAGAAGTCCTCGGAATTTGAATGAAGTGAAACAATTTTGCATTGAAGAATGGTCAAAAATCACTAAAGACTCATGCCCAAAGCTCATTGACAAATATCCTAATCGTTTAAAAGAGGTTATTATTGCTGAAGGTGCCTCAACTAGCTATTAATTGCATTTTGCTCTTCAGGGTATGAATACTTTTGAAAGAGCATTTTTGGAATTTTGCAAAAATATTATTGAAATAAATAATTGTACACATCTATTTCTTGTAAAAAAAAATTTCCCTCACCCACAAACGCAAAACTTTTGCTACAAAAGATTTTTCCAGTAATTATTTGAGAAATTTCTAGAAATTATACATTTCCATTGGAGTATGTAAACTTTTGACTACACCTGTATATATGTATATCTATACATAACCAGTATTGAAAGACAATTAGCATTACTATTACATTTGAATTATAATTAAAAAAATAAATAAAACATATTAATGTACTTATTACAAATTAGGGACTTAAAAATGCTTGCCTCTACATATGCCTCTAAATACAAGTAAACATGTAAATGGGATTTGTGTTAACAGATTTACTAACCAGGTTTTATTAAATTTGTATACGTGATTCTGTAGATATGAAAAAATAATGTGTGACGTATGCCTCCATATATGGGACATAACAACAACATGCCTTAAGCATGTTAGTAGTATACTAACATCCACGCCACAGCTGTAGATACAACGCTGGAGCTGTGTGATGAAAAACTAGATGACGACAACTTACAACCACCATATACACACATACACATTTAACTGTAACATACATCTCCACAACTGTACTAGAGATAGGGTTTTTTTAGGGACAATTAGTTTAAAGACTAACTTGGTATGGCCTTAAATATTAGAGTTAGTACAACAGAATACAACTGTTAACCTGCACCAGGGCAGCACTCTGAATCTAGTGGATGCAAGACATGCATCTGTATCTGGTATTTCTAAATTCTACCAGCGTGTGTTGCAGGGGGGCAGGGGAGCTAATGGCTTCACTCTGGTGTACCAGTTGTACTTGGAGGTTAGACAGGATTCTGAGAGCTTTGAGCCCACCCGTTTGAAAAGGTCACCAGGATGTGATAACTGAAATGAAAATGATACAATGTGAATCTACAATTCCAAAAGCGAAAAAGACATTACAATGAAAAAATTATTTAATTATTATCATTATTTTTTTTTTAATTTAGTCGTTGCCAATTATTTTTGTTATTTTTCTCCCAATTTGAAATGCCCAATTATTATTTAGACTCAGCTCACCGCTTCCGCCCCTGCGCTGACTCGGGAGGGCGAAGATGAACACACGTTGTCCTCCGAAGCATGTGCCGTCAGCCGACCGCTTCTTTACACACTGCGGATTCATCATGCAGCCGCCCAGGAGCTACAGCGTCGGAGGACAGCGCAGCTCCCGGGCAGCTAACAGGCAAGCCAGCAGGCGCCCGGCCAGACTACAGGGGTCGCTGGTGCACGGAGAGCCGAGGACACCTTTGCCGATCTAGGCCCTCCCCCCGGCGACGCTCAGCCAATTAAGCGCCGCCTCCTGGGAAAAAGTATTTAATATTAATACAATCATTAGTACTAAACTAGTAGAACATTCTGTTTAGAGGCAGTAAATGCAGCTGTGCTCATAGGGCACATCCGGGAAAACACAGGTGCTTCAAGTGAAACGGCCTTGTTTTAACTGTTACTTGATAGAAGCAATCTGGTAATGACGATCCAACGCAAACTTACTTTGATCTGCTTAACTAGATGGATTGCTGGCTCTACAGTCACAGTCAATGCCTCCTGATATGCGATATGTTTCCTTTGCACAGTGTTTAAATAGCAGACTCAAGTTTTGCATCATCCATAGAATTGCTTCATAAAGGTCAAATGAAACTTGCTGAATGATGTTATGTTAACATAGTGAATTACATACTGCTTTGTAGCTTTCCAGATACTTAACAAAAAACTGACAAAAATTAAAATGTGATATTTTGAAATGTAAAATGAAATATTGTACTACTATTACGGCTTCCAGTAGACTTTTTTTTTTTTAATATAATTTTGTAGTTTCTTTGATTACATGACGTTAAATAAAAAAATCTAAATTATGGTCTCACAAAAGCCCAATTCTGGATGTTATAAACCACTCTTTAATTATAATGGACCAGCCCCAGGGATCATAAATTACATCGTGGCCCCAATTGCAGGGACAATTATAAGGATCAGAAGATTTTTACTAATGTCTGCATCCTCAGGATGCCATTACCCACAGCAACATAGATGCACTACTTGGTAAGCAGCTAATCCAAAACTGTCTCGGGCAGATGAACGAGCTCCAGATTTTGCAGCTTCAGCACATTCAATATAATTTGTACAGGTGCTGTATTGTTTTAGGCAGGAACATTTTTTTTTTTTTAATATTCTACCTAGCTAGAAAAAAACAAAAAAACAAACATGCAACCAGGTACATCACATAATCTTTAAATTATTTGTCTGAAGTTTAAATCATGTGTGTTTGCTTTGGCCTAAGTAACTGAAACGATCTGTCATGAAATGTCAAAGAGCAGAATATCTCCTGTCTTCTAAATTACCGAACATGCTTGAGCCACTTGTTAAAACTGTAGCCAAGACAAAGTCTTCCCTGTAATGTAAAACAGGAATTAAAGGCTTTCAGAACGCCTTGATCTAGACCTACAGCTCATGCCAAGTATTTGTATTACAGGTATTAAAAGGTCAAAAGATAAAAGTAGCAGTAGCTAACAAATTAGCATCTTTCATTTGATTGTAATTACACCAAAGTCTTTGAACAGTAAAACAAGATTACATCAATACATTTATGAAACAAACTTCAATGACATTTATACATTATGATGAATATATTACACTTACTGAAATCTGCTCGCTCTTAAACTCCTCTTTTTATACAGTACATATCTTTTAATGAACAAATGTTTGGATATCCACAAAAATAACTACTTTTTTCTGTATTCAAGAATTACTGTTGTACTGAGCCAATCTAAGTTTGTTCAGCATTAATTTCTTCTTGTTGCTGTTTATTTAATTTCTCATAGTTTTTTTTTTTTTTTTTTGGTGTCTACTGTAACTGTAGAGATGTACCGACAGCTACAGAGATATACCTATTCCCCACATTATGGGTCAATTTCATGCCATAACATATACCAGTAATACAATACCTAACCGCTTTATCTGTTTCTTTGAAAAAATGTAATATAACTGCCAACATACCTGCTTTAAGGCAGTAAATAGGACTGCTTTACAAGCAAACCAACTTTGTGCTTTTCTGTGGAGTTATGAGCGTAATGGTGCTTCGTTCCATATTGGTTAATATATCAAAAAATGTAAGTAGTATATTAGAATGCAAAACTCTCAACATATTGATCAGTGTGTACGGTGTAAATCTTCATGCTTCACCAAGCCACTTGCTAATTGGTTTCTCACAGAGCAGGGCATATTAAGGGTAAACTAATAAAGCTAAATCTTCAAGGAGTACAGGACGTGTTCAAAGCTCTCTTTCTGTTGTTTTTATAAGACTTCAATCCTCTAATACTCACAGACAAAACCAAGAGACACAAAATAAAACTGAACACCTTCGGCGGTTCTCACAAATAACTCACATAGGGGCTCACATACTCAAATAAATCAGGACGACGTTAATATATATATATATATATATATATATATATATATTATATATATATATATATTTGTGTAACTAAAATAAACTCATGAGAGTATATGTGAGCTATATCATATATATATATATATATATATATATATATTATATATATATATAATATTTATTTTTTTTACTGTGGTTTAGATCAAATTGAGAAAATTAACCATACAGACTGCTCTAGTAGTACGAGATAACGGCATTCAAATCAGCAGGGGAACTCTGATCAGAAACGTGCCTTAGATGCACAGTATACATTTCTGAAGTTGTTGTTTCCTTCCTTTACCAAGGGATTTTTTTTTTTCACTTTTCTAATAAATACTGTGTGGGATAATTTTAAACTGCTGTACAACCACTTAGATATATGATATATTATATTATTTTAAATACATTCCAACTAATTTGACAACTCAGTTAAAATGAAAATATACACTATCGTTACGAAATCTAGGAAAAAGACTGCAGTCATAGGTCTTTAATCTGGCGTGCAGTGTAAAGTAAAAATTCTAAAAACAGTGAAACAGTAAAGCATGGAGGAGTAGCTGGAAGAACTCTGCTCACACTCGCGTTACTTTTTGATCGCTAGTTTCTACATTTTGCGACGGCTTCTGTGTATCTTCACTCTGCAGCTCCCTGGGAGCCCTGAGGATAAATATGCTCCTAGATACACCACAAACTACTTTAAGGGCAAAGCTACATGTGATCTCTCCTAGATTCTCAATAATCAAGACTGAAAATTCAAAATAAAGATTCAAATCTAAAAACACATACCTAATTTATCACCTTTACCAATACTTGTAATTTCTTCTCTTGGGAAAGTACAAACAAAATACATGTATAAAAATAGAAATACCAATTTATGGCCTAAACTATGCTCTTGGTAACTGTAATTGAACACCACCAGTCACGCAAACACACACAAACCCTTTTCCTGGAATCAAACACTATTTGATAAAGAATGATTTAGTTATTCCACACATACATTTGCACCGCAGACACATATAAAAAAAGAGAACAAGTGAACTCACATTTGTTGAGAAATGCATTGATCTGTATTCCGGTTTTATAAAGGCAGGTAAATATAGTCCCGTTTTAATTTTTTATGGAACAACTGACAGTTTAATGCTTCGATCTTATTTCAGCTAAATTCAGATTATTTATTTATTTTTTTTTCACCTTAACATTTTGATTGACACAACATGCAGCAATTAGAAATCCTTGCAACTGAATCTTGTTCATTGTGCCTTAGTACTGAAACAGTACAAAAGTGATAATGTAGGTCCAGGAATGTTAATTCCAACTATTGTGATGCTAAATATTAACAGAGGACAATTGGGTTCTGCTATTCAGTCCACCACAGCCTTTGGCTTTAGAAATGACCAACATGAATTGAGAAAAGCCAACTTTTTTCGCTGTGTAATATTTGAAAGCCTGTCAGATTTTTCCCTTTTTGCAAAGCTAATCCAAACTTTAAAGATGTAAAGCTGACATCCGCATTTTGGACAGAGAGCCTCTTTGTATTTGGTTTTTTTTTTGTATGAAGAAAAAAAATTAAATCCCAGAGAGGTATTTCCTTCCTTTCTGTACAAGAAAGCTCCCCTTACTCTGTAGAGACCATTTTTGTTTCTAACTTTTCACATCCCTCTGTATACAGGAAAATCATCTGGGAAATGGCAAAGCAATCCATTTCAGACAATGGCGGTAACAGGGGCAGCCTGTTCTAGGGACAGGCCCCGTCTGCCTCTCTACGTGTTTTACAAACAGTCTCAAATGTGTGAGATCTACGGCCTATGCCAAGATTTTTTTTTCTCTTCTTTTGGGTCTTGTGCAATCAAATGGATTTTGCACAAACTGACTCCCAAGGGGATTCACAAGGGATCAAAAAATCAGTGTGTTACAACGCAGCTGCGTAAATTCACTATCTGGGTACCCACCTTCCGTCTTCACCTCACACAAAGTCATGATAAAATGACTGTACTGTTAATTCATTTAAAAATAGAAATGATGACCTACACACTTCCCCCCGCCCCTGATTTAGTTTTCTTGTAGTGTCACTTTAGGTTATTTTTAAAAGACCAATGTGATATATAAAACATACCTAATACATCTGCAGGGTCAGGAATCCTGAAGCTACTTCCAGTTAGCACAAGCTGTCAGCAGAGCTGTTTTCTAGAGTTCTTCAATCAGTCAAGTTCCAATGTCGGTACTGGCCAGTGAAAATTAACGATTTCACCCTACTGGCCAATTCAATGACATCTTCTTTTTACATGTCCATTTTACTTAATGTTTACAAACCATTCGATACCATTCCTCTTGCATACTGCCCCAGGAGTGCTTTGTTTTTGTTGACAAAAACTCCCACTTCTAGTTTTAAATGTATCTCTGCAAACCCACTCCAATAGCTTTCAGAATATTAAATCCTAAAACAAACAATACAAATAAATTCAATTGTTTTCTATTTTACTAATGTAAAACACATTTGACAATTTGGCGTATTAAGTTACCTTCATCAGTTTTGTGAAAACCTACAAATTAGCATTAATTAGAAACACGTAGTTTGAGAATCAAACCCGTTATCTCATCGGTGGCAATTACTAGCAAATAACAGCCAGAATCCCAAACCATTCTACAAAAACAGCCATCCAAATAATATTAATCAAATATAGTTCAACAAACACGTTATGAAATAATGTCACAGGTGTTCAACAACAAAGGAACCAAATATTTGTCTTTTTCCATATTATAAAAAACAAACTGGATAACTTGATGGAAAGAGCAGGTGCCTGCTTGGTTCAGGTTACAGTAAAAAAAAAAAAAAAAAAAAAAAAAAGAAAAAAGGTTTTACTGTACAGTATTTCATTTTTCGGTGCTTAATTTTAAGCACCTAAAGCACTAGTGAAAGTATGGGAGGGGGTCGCCCAAACTGCAGCATCACACATACTAGGGGCACCTTGGAATAGGGTCATTCTGCTGTTTGGACAGGGCTTGTCCATGGAACTTAGACCTCTAGCACGTAAAGAGATGCTTTGTTTGACACCTTCTTCCTATCAGACTGGAAAGGTGGTGGCTGAAAACTAGCACCCAGTGCTAAATGATTGGCAGTAGTCCAGATGGGCCTGGCAAAACAAAAAAGCCCTAGGCCCATTGGTTTGCAAAGCCCTAGGCCCATTGGTTTGCAAAGCCCAAGGCCCATTGGTTTGCCAGCAAGACTACCGATAGAGCACCAGTGTCAGCCAGTTTTTGTTATTTAACTCCCTCAACAACACAGGTATAAGAAAGACAACTCCATTAATCAAACACAACTAGACTTGCTACTATTCGATATTTAGTTTTTTGCCAAATTGACAATTAATTATCAATGTTTATTTTAGAAAGAATTTACTGTTTTTTTCGATCTTTATTTTTCAACTGAAGCAGATAATGGGTGAAATGAACCCTATATGCATTAAGAAAAGTCTCATTTAGCGAAACCTGTTGATCTTATTCAACAAAATAAAAAATAGCTATAGTTTTTACCGACTATCCTATATAAATTTCTTTCAGTCAAACTTATACTTTTGGGGAATTTGACGTTTAACAAGCTTTACTGATTAATATTGAAAAGAAGCAAACCTAAATAAAACAAACTGGATGTCTATGGCCATTCTAATTTATTTCTAAATTTTAGATATTAAACTGTGCTTCAAAAGAGTGTAAATTGTTTAGTTTTGAACCACTGTTAACTATGCAAATAAACTTATTTTCAGTTTAGAACCGTGGCTGAATACTGTAAATTAATATAGCAACCTCAATATATTAATTTAAGAACGCAGCCAACACTTATAACAACAGACAAGACACGACGTTGTAAAAACTAGATTAACCATCACCTAACTAGTTTGATATTAAATTACATAAAAACAGTAATAACCTCTGTGTGTGAGTGTGTGTGTGTGTGTGTGTGTGTGTGTGTGTAGCCCTTCAGTGTTTTATACTAGAGCAGTGGTTCCCAACTTTTTCAATGTGGGGACCACCTACGTTTTGGATTTTTTTCACAGACTACTTGCCACGCATTTTTTCACAACAGCATTTTGAAACTAATTTGTATGTGCATATGCACATGTAGAAAGTAAAGTATTTATATAACGTACCTAACTTAATGAGATTCATGGACCTGAATCTTAGTTACCAGTTCATCAAGGAATGTTGTCATTTTACGCATTGAAAGTGGCTGATGGCAAAGTTCCTGTTTCTTTTGTTTAAAAAAGTATTTTTTTTCACATTCTGAATGCATTGTAGATAAATTGCATCTCAACATTGCAAAGTTTTGTTTGACAAAAATCAAATAACAAATAATGCACCGGGGCTTGGGTCCCCCTCGGATCCAGTACATGTAAATGCCAGTGCTGCTCCCTGCAACCGTTACCTTGTGTAGCAAATCTATCCATTTCTAAAGCAACTTACTGCACTCACTGAGTCGCCAACTTTGCTTGATGTACATATAAAAACCAAACCGGAATATGAAGACGAGGTGAGTGGGAAGCAACTTGAAAAATGTTAAATTGATTGGAGAGTGTACAGGATGTTACTTACCACTTCTGGTGGGCTGTGATGTGGAATTTAAATGTGGGTTGGTGGCGTACATAAGCTTTATAGCACTTTGGTTAAATATGATGGTGTCAGGACAGACTGTACACATTATTTCATATCATGAAGAGAATTTCCTTTTGGCATATAGTCATGCAAGATATTAAACCTGCGTGAATAAACTCATATAATAACATGGAGCTGAAATCGATCATTCACACTATGGTACAGGTCGAGCAACAAATATAGCCTCTTTTTGTTTCACATTAGCTTATGTTGCTATATGCAGTTAACCTCTCCAAAAATATTTAATATGGAAATAGGGATATTCCTATATCACTGGCAACTCTGTAGCACATATTTGATATTGTTGAAAATGAAACGTACTAAAATTGCGGTTTTAATGGCTCTTTTTTGTTTGTTTATTTTAATTTAGTCATTCCAACCGAGTTCGACATAGTCAATGCAGTGTGTTTCTTTTATGCGGAAAATATTGATGTTTGGGCAAATTAGAAGACATTGTTTCACCTGAGTGACTGCAATGACATAATACACGTTTATAGTCAGGGTATTTATAAGCAATAATGGACACTACTCTCAATTATTTTCTCAAAATAAATATTAATAAATAAAATAAGTTATTCATTCCATTATTATCACTAATAAAGGAAAAACACTGTTTCATAAATGCTGTGAAAACACAACAGAATAAATGTTCTAAGATAAATATAATTACATTGGATTTACAGTCTTTTCCCTTTTTTCTTAGATGTAAACAAGTTCTTGTGTCATAATTTGTTTCTCTGTGCTGCTGAAAATGTCTCCGCCCTTTAAAAATGAAATGCCCGTCTCGGTGATGTCACGAAAAAACAAACAAGCAGGCAGTGAAATTAAACTCCTCCCCTATACAGTAATATGCGTTAACAAGCTATACTGCAAACGATGGTGGACTAGCAAGTCAACGAAACAATGTGCATTTTTTTATCGTGTTTACCCGAATGACACTTCAGTATGATCGTGTTTACACGATCACGAGCTGTTGCGTTGCTTAACCGAATTTTGGGAGTTGTTTGCGGACCACCTGGACTTTACTCACGGACCACAGGCTTGGAACCACTGTACTAAAAAATTTGTTAATTTACCAGTGCTAAAACAGAACAGGGCCAAATAGGTATGCAATTTCAACTCATAAAAGTGCAGCCGTTGAAAAGCAATATTATGAACCAAAAAGCCTTATCTGGGAAAAGACCTGGTTGAGCAGAGGGGTGCATGGAACGCATGACTAAACCTTTTACACAAAACCCAGCTTTAGCATTTTGTGTTAAACATGCCCTTTCAAACTATAATAATTATTACCCTCAATAAACAATAACAAATTGAAGTTTATTATACTCCAATCCTTCTCTCCATGTTAAGACACTGTGGTAAATTGCTGAACTTGTTGACAAGATCCCAGGATTCAGTTTTAAAGGATGACAGAAGCCATGACTTATGGCTGGTTTCTGGATCTGGAGGCTGTGTCCTTTGTTGTTACCTCTTGTTAATCTCAGACTAGGTTATATGATCCTCCAAAAAAAAAAAAATTAAAAAAATTAAAAAAAAGACTACAATATTTCAGCAGACATTTCTGGTAAATTTCCAAGAACAGTACAGCTTTCTGTACTGGAGGGTTTTTTCTTTACACGTTTGCTTCCATAGAAACGTTTTCTACTAAATGATGGCACTCTGACTTACCTACTCATTTGTGGGTTATTACAAAACCATCTTGTATCAATGATCCAATTATCATAAATGTGTGTGCGCGCGTGCGTGCGTGCGTGCGTGCATGCGTGCGTGCGTGTGTGTATGTGGAGGAAATATTCTAATTGCAAACAGCAAGACATTGAGAAATGTGTCTGTTGCCCCAGAGAATCAATAACCTTTGAACTCCTGCAATTTAATACAGCTGGATTACTGTTATTGCTTCATTTTACTGTAGGTGTAAAATTGAAAGTGTAATAAAAATGTATAACAGTAATTATTATATGTACCTCTCCAGACATGTCAGGTGCCAACGAAATTACAGGCCACAGTGAAGAGTAGATTCCAAAAAACACCACCCAGATTGCTATGCTTCCCCAGATCGCGATGTGACTGAACTGAAAAAAGAGACAGTAAAATAAAACTTCACAACAAATCAGGTGCAATCATTGATGCGTTTATTATCACAGCAGCATGATCATTAATGGCAATTTAGTGCAAATTATAAGAGTTATTTCCTGTACCTACCATAGTCCAAGATGAAGTTTCTAATCCAGCCTTCAAGCATACTGTGATTACCACAAACTGTGAGCAAAAAAACAAAACCAAGAAAATAAAGATTAAAAACACCTAGTTTCCAGCTGCGTTTTATTTGATTATGAAATGACTTAATGTTCAGTTCTGGTACTCCACTTCCAGGAAAGACATAAATATAACAAGTTTATATGAGAGCTTCAAAGAGCTTGATTCACATACAGTACCAATCCATATATCTCCAGAATCTGGGGATCCATAAATCCCCAGATTCTGATACATACGGACAGACAGACGGGCGCCTCCAATGAATCTGCCCTGCTGAGTGAGTTAAACTATTCTCAGTTAGGGTGTATGAAGTACTTGATAAGAAACAAAGGAAGTAAAACTAAAAGTAGTAATGGAGTGCTCTGAATTTTATGTAAGAACAAAAACATACAATATTGAAGGAAATTAAAAAAAAAAAAAAAAAACTTACAGTATAAACCATGTTTCCTAAGAGCAGATAGTCTGGAGTTTTTCCATTTGCAAACACTGTATCTACAAGAGGGAATCAACACACACTTTTAGAATGTTTTTAATCTTTGATGTGATCCGATGTAAACAACATTATTTAAAACCACTCACAGTAAATACTGGTGTTTTGAAAAACAGTCCATTAAAAGATGACAAGAAAATAATTCCTTTAAAAATCTGCCATGCTGTGAACATTCATATCCTTTGTTCTGTAAATGTATTCAAGGGGAAACATCAGCTGTTGTCAAAAATGTCAATGTGTCCACTTAGCAGTACATAAGCAACATACACAGTTAGGATTAGTAGTGCACTGGTTGTACTGCAAACCATGGGTCAATTTTGTATTGTCAAAGTAGGTATTTGAATTACCAGTAGCTTGACAGTGAATGTTGTTCTAATCTAATGTTTTTGAAAATAAACATATTTTTTTAACCAACACAATCATTTTTTTTTTGTAATTCTGAAACTTTGGCGGGTTGAAATTAGAAGGCAAGCAACAGGAAATGCAGATTGCTGCTAATTAAAGTTAGACAATCAGACGCTAACTTGTGCTTAAGATTTTACAGTTAACATTGATCTTAAGATTAACACATTTTTGCTTTTTACATTGTGTTTTATAAAAGAACATCAAAGGAGAGGGCAGCATATCTGGTTTTACAGAAGGACACTGCACCTCAAGAACATGTGGTCCATGGTTCAAATCCTTATATACCTTTTTGCTATTGGCTTTCTATAAATCCCCATTTTAAGGATTCACTTTTCAACATTTTTAAACCAGGGGCTAACGGTTTATGACGACAAGGTAGTATTTCTCTAGATTCCCAAAGCCCTTGCTGCTTACCATGCTGAAAGGCTTTCAGTGGAAACCAAAACAGAATAACTGAGTGGAAGAGGCCATTCAGACAATGCGCCCAGAAAACCTAGGGGAAACAAAAATCCATGAGAACCGTTTGTGAACCCTGACCTGGCCCTTTATCTTTGGTTAAGATTCACTAAGTGTGTTTTTGTCAGGCCACCACAGTGAATTGTTTTTACTGACAGCCACTTTGTATCCCTTACCCCTGCAATGGGGGCATCTGATATTTTCTGAATTATCAGCAGGCTGAATTTAAAACAAAAAACCAAAAACAACAACACACACACACACACACACACACACACACACACACACACACACACACACAAAAAAACTAGAAGTGCTATTGAGAATCTTTTTAAAGAGAACAGCCAAAATCAGTATCTATGAGAGAGCTTGAAAACACACAGTACATTATTATATTCAACTCAGTATATTTGGGAGTGGAAAATACAGTATTTTTAATGCAAAATTAATATGCACTGTACTCGAGTATGAGTACCTTGGAACTGGACCTATATATTAGATATATAGATATCATATTTATATATATATATATATATATATATATATATATATATATATCACTGGTACTGTTATCGATCCAGCTATCAACATTTAAATACATAAATAAAACAAATCTCAGTTTTTGCATATGAAGGAATGGTCAAATGAAGAAAGAAGAAAAAAATGTAAAAGAAAGAACGAACGAAAGAACAAGTACAATATTTGCTCTATAAGCAGTGAAGGGAATGTTTTTTCTACACAAGAGATGCTGACATATAGACCCTAAATGACCTTATAATGCTTGGATAACTTGCTAACCCAGGTCAGTCTTACATTATCCCTTACTTTTCATTTGACAGAAAGCACAGGTGGGTGTTGGGTGGGAGAGAAAAAAAAAAATGGTTCAAGCTTTCTCTCTTCGTATACTTTCTGTCACGCTTTTTATACTTTAGACCCTTTGGCGTGACCTATTCAACTTTGCTCTCTCTTACCATAACAAACCCTGGCAACATTGCCATCAACCAGCAAACTATTCTTTGAAATCTTTCCCCTACTGAGAAGACAAATTGTTACCCTATACAGTGTGTGTAAACTTCAGGATTGTGTATAATAAATTAACTCTCTTAGTACGATAATTAAGCATTTAACCCAATTAACCTACCCACACACATTCATAATTATTATTTTTAAATTGATTTTTAATCTAGAAAATATATTTGGATATACTTGAGGTATAAACATACTTTTTATTTGTTTCACCAGGTCTACAGCGAGTTCAGGTTTGAATTTATGCCAATTAAAACAAATAAATGTTCACTGCAATTTGTCACAGCTAGCTTTCTGTCTCCTGGCAGACTGTGGAGAATCCAATTGTAAATCCATGACCTAGTGAAAATGAACCTTGTAGTGTTGTGTAAAAAATGTACAAAAATGACATACAAGAATTAGATGTATATTACAATGAATTACAATCCTAGTGGAAACCATGAAAGGAAAAAATTGACGAGTTTAACAAATACTTAACAATAAGGGATGATGTAATTGCAAACACTATTTAAAGCTGGCTGCAAAAAGCAATGCCCTGTGCACTTTTATACCTGCCCTGTTGGTATGTAAGTGATCTGAGCCAGCCTTAAGTAAATAGGCTCAATTTCTTGTTAAAACAAAATCAGCATTTTGCACAGCTCCACATTAAAGAATAATGGTGTAGAGTCCCACCCCCTACAAACTTTATGGCAGATCTTATTGTCCTTTGACCCACTTCTCCACAGGGGTCAGTAATCCATTTCCACACAACACTGCAAGTACATGAGGCTTGAAGACCACTAAACCAGGAGGACAGCTTTATTAACAGCAGGCAAAAGCAAACAGCTTCCCATAAGGACATAGCCGGACTGCAAGACTCTGATTCTACTTACTTAATGTGGACAGAGAAATTTATTCTTGAAAAAATATTTGTAAAACATGCACTTGTTTACTGGTGCTGTGATCTTATGTCCTCATTTTTTTAGCTGGAGATTTTAGAAGTTAAGCACGGTGAACAAGAACTTTACAATATTATCAAGTAAATAAACTGAACAGGGATATAATAGTTAAAATATGGTATCATGTTTGTTCTATTTAAGCATTAATGTACAAAGCAGATTAACAATTATTTCAAATACAATGCCGAAGACTAAGTGCTGCATTTCTGAAGGTCACATGGTCTGCCTGAGGATAGATCATTGGAGCGAGCTTCAATGAGAAACAGCATCAACATTTAATCTGCAGCCTTATCTTTGAAGTATTTGTGATATTACTAGTGCAAAAAAGAGGAAAGGGGATTTAAACATTGGATAAAACTCCTTTAAAATACATAATACAAATACTAACATACCTTGGTGTTAAAGCCCATTGCATTCTGTGTGTTTTTATACAGCTCTGGGTATTTCAGCATATTTTCCTTGCGGCAAGATCTCTCAAATATTCCCAGAGTAAGAGGAGGCAGGGCAGTAAATATCTAAAAAGAATAGAAACAAACTTTATATTCATAAATACAGAAACCATACCCTCAGGAAATGTATATCTAAAACTGACACATCTAACTGGTTGACCAATAGCCCAACAGACTAATCAATACTCTCAGCTATGGCAGCCATTTTGGCTTCCTGCATAGGACAGAGTGTGTAAACATCACACTGGGGCCAATGAATTAGCATGTGCCGGGCCAATGTTCGGACATTTGTTCTTTATTGTTTTTATGGTATGTCGTTTATGAATCACCCATTTTATATTGACTACATTTACAGTAGGGAAGCATAGTAGTACTAAAAAGAACAACAACTCTGAAATAAAGTTAAAATTAGACAGTCAAATATTTGTTATCCATTTTTAGTCTGTTAGTCACATTATAAAACAAACAGCAATATCATTGTAACTTAGGGAATTCATAAAAGTGAAAAGATAATTATGACATGCATATCGCATTGGTTTATAAGCTTACTTTACATCAGCTAGGGATTTTATTATGAAACAGTACATTTTTTTTTTTTTTTTTAAATCAAACAGTTGACAATTTAATGGCATCAAAACAGTAAGTGCAGCATTTGAAGTAGTGGTTTAAATTCACTGTCCATCAAGCTTAAAGAAGCCAGGGTGCAATGCTGTAAATCTTGTTTGTAATACTGAATTCTCCATATGTCATTGTGGCAATGTTGCCCCGCCCCTGGGTGTATTTCTGTGTTGCATGTTGCATGTAGTGTGTTAATGTTGGTGTATAGTCATTGGTTCACAGGATGTAATATGGGGTATGCGCACAAGTGTTTAGAATGTATATTTGTATTTAGGCACGAGGATTGCACAGCACTTCACGTGCAGGTAAAATGTAATAATATGTGAGCACGGGGAATTGTATAATTCACGTGCAGTTGTACTGAGACTCCAACTGAATGTTTTGATTAGCAATCGAGTCTCGGTACAGCTGCATAAAAGCAGCATGTTTTCTTTATTTTGGCGAAATTGCCGTGTCCTGTGTTTTGTTTGTATTACAACCTTTTATTTACTGTCTGTTCATTTATTAAATGCTGAGCACAAGCAAGTGCTCAGCTTCACCAAAAACTCCACCTCTCTGTTTATTTTGTGTTGGTTCCCGTTTCTGGTCTGAGTCACCCACTGCAGAAGTCTTTGTGACAGTCATACATAAACCTACACCAGTCGTGCTGTGGAACCAGTTCATATTAGAAATAAAAATCCCACAAGGACAAGGAATATCAAAAATACCAGTTTTCAGAGCATTACATTTAAAACAATCTTTCTATATTAAACGTGTTTAACAGGATCTCCTGAACTTACCACATTGTACAGACCAATGCACCAACGCTCAAACAGAATCTGACCAGAGAAACCATTCACAAAGGCAAACCAAATCTGAAAAAAAACAAAACAAATACAAGAAACGATGAATTCTGCTTTCATTTTTAAACAGTAACATAGAAAAAAAACAAAATGGAAGCCTTGACAGGAGAGCTAAAATGAATCAATTTTTGGGGAGTAGTGAAATTCTTTCAATCCAAGGGAAAGTAAAAGCAGCATGGGGTTGTTTTTCAGGCAGGCAGTATAGCAGTTCCCTGCGGGACACTTAAGGAGAAAAAAACAAAACAAACACACACTTGAAAGTGCTAATAACTGTGCCACTAATCAACTTTGTGAAGCATTTTGTAGGTTTCAACTCTCAAGAAAAAATGTATTGCTTTAAAAAATATATATATACCTGTCAAAATTACTTGTGTTTATAGTCTTTGAATCACCTTTTTTTATTTCCCTGCGTGGAGATTGGGTCTTGTGACCTCCCCTTCACTAAACAGCACAACATGTCTAACTGCTTGCATGTTTTGACCTCGACTTCTCAGCATCATTAGTCAAATGTGACTGAAGCCCTAAAGCCCCTCTGAGCACAGAAACAATTTCACAATCTGATGCAGCGTGCCGTATTTCAGCACCCTTCATCTATGAGACTTTCTCATGTGGAATAAATGGAGTTGTCTTTGGAAACAAAAAAATCGAAATGTAATTTATTTTATCCTTATCCTCCAGTTAATTCAAAAGCTTTCTCTCAGTAACAAGAAAGATTAGGTATAAAAATATGGGGCTCCCAGTTTCTTCAGAAAAAAGGCCAAGATTAGCAGTTTAATAAAGCCAGATCCTTGCAGTGAGGCATCTGCTTTGGAAATACATATTTAAAACACATGTTGAGAAATGAATCTCTCTCTTCTTCACTACATCACTCCAACCTGTTAGCACAGACCAATCACGAAGTAGGACTCAGAATTTCTGAAGGCAAAAGTATCCAAAAAATAAATTGATTTACAATGCCCTTGGTGCACTGAAGCTTTCTGGTATTCACGCAGGGCTGGCTGCATTCACAGTTCATGTTTAACTTCATGCGCTGAGATTGTCATGGACACTATAAACCAGTAAGTTCCAGCCTATTCTCTTTGAAATTTGTTCTTTCTATCTATCTATGTTTGAAAGGAGGTATAAGAGCAGTGTACACAAATGAAAAAAGTACACACAAAAATAAAATGATTATTATTTCAGAAAGTTTTGGACAAAAGCCCTTCTTCAGATGTGTAACTCTAGAGCACAAAAACATGTAAACTTACAGCAAACCAGGTTTATTATTTTATACATTATTATACCATTTATCCTCAAAGTTTCGCACACCAGGTTATTTAATTATCCTTATCTAATGTTTTTCCTTGTTGCAAGAAAGAACATGACAGAACGGAAAACTAAATTCGAGCACTGTGTCCTACTGCTTTTGCAACCCTCCACGCTTCATTTAACCTCATTATGAAAGCGTGAATCGCTACAAATTCTCCATTTAACAATATGTACCCTGACTGGCCCCTGTTAAGCAGTCCATGCTTGCAGACCAGCCTTCTTTTATCCAGTGAGCAAATGTGTGAACATGTTTGAAAAACAAATGTCTGCCTTGTGAGAGAGGAGGGGAATAAAAACAGAGCAGTCCGTTCTAAAGTTCAGATCATTTCCTGAAAATTTTTTTTAAAAAATCACTGAGTTATGCAAAACTGCTCTTTTTTCACACCAAGAATGTTTGAAGGAGCATAATAACGTTTTCTTTCAAAAGTAATCCTGTTTAAGACTTATTTGGGTGGTTTCACAGACCCCGATTTGCACTAGTCTCAGACCACCCTACCTAAGTTAGTATTAGGTAGTCCAAGATTAGGCTTAATCAGGATCTGTGAAACCTTAGGTATGTGTTTTTATTATATAATCAACTACAAATTAATTTAGACAACAGTGAAGCTCAGTTAAAAGCTGCTTTCAAAACAGTAAGGATTTCTGGTTTAAAAGGTAGCTTGTAACTTTTCAGTGTTGTTAGCTAAGGGGAGTGTCAGCTGTCATCCTCTCTGCACAATCTCAAAGGCTGAAGGATGATGGAATATATGAAAAATAATGGATCTTTTTTCCATGCAGAGGTGTGGCAGCATGAGAACCCGCTCGCCTCCTACTACAGCTCTGCATATTCATCAGCTTATTAAAAATCAATGATTTCCCTGCTCCCACGCCTGATCAGCAATTGAACTGAAACAGGGGACTCGAGATTGACATTTGTCCTTGTTATAGGAAATCCTTTGTTCCTTTATAGTGTACAAAATGCTAATTGGTTCTAAAGCCTCAATCAAAAACACGAAAAATCTTTATATTTAGGGGGGAAAAAACGTACAATGGTCAGTAGGGCCTATGCAATGTATTCACCAGGGCCAGAGTTCTTTCTTAGGAATTCTAAAAGCTTTGCCGTAAATAGCTCATAAATGCCATTTGTCAATCACAAAAAACAGAAAAAGCATTGAATGGAAAGATTATACATATTTAAAACATTTCTGTGATGTCAACCTTTGATTGATTAATTCTACAAATCTACTAACTAATAGTGGCTAAGAGAAGGGTAGTGTGGGGCAGATATATTGTTGATTAATGAATCCACAGTTAGAGTTACGAATCCACAGAAAACTGTAGATTCGTCAGCGAAACCACTGCGCGTCAAAACAATTCAACAGAAAAGCAAACAGCCTTTTATTATGCAACATATTCATTAATTTTTAACAATTAATTAATCAGCATTAGACATTTCAAACATAACCCTTAGAAAAGGGCTTGCAATTTTAATTCAGCGTTTCATATTATTGCCTAAAAGTAGGGTAATACAATTATACATTAACCATGTAATTTTTTTTCCACATTTACAAATTGTGACAAAGCTTTACTTACAGCGCAACAGTTCTGGGTTCCTAACAAGTCTTTGGTGGATAAAGCACACTCGACAACAAAGGATGTTTTTTTTTTTTTTTTTCCAGTGGGAAACACAGCATCTTTTTACAAACAGTACTAAACAAAAATAAATCCCAATTCATGTTCTGGAGAGCTAACTAAACTTAACAGGATCCCCAACTTTAGTCAGATGCTATTTTACTGCTGCAGGTTTACTGACTTTAAATATACACAAATCAGGGATTTACTATACCTTGTTTTAACGTACATCACATATCTACACACAATTTCTTACCTTTCCACAGACAGCTACTGTCTTTGAAACCTGTCCTTTTATACCTGCCTTGCTTGTAAAATTACAAACAGGTGTATTAGTTTAACTGATTGCCAGTCAACTGGTATTTTGGGATAGCTATGGCATTCTGGGAGATGTAGTTTTTCATTCCTTGTTTTTGCATTTTGTTCCCTGGCTTTAACCACTGAAAAAATTCAAACATGTACTTACTTCTCAAGAACCGATCACTTGCAATGATATTTAGGTCTGCATCTGTTAGGTGTGATCAATAACTTTCTTCTCCGTTCCTGGTTCACATTCCATTTCTACTTTCACGTTCTACATCTAAAACATGGTGCTCACTGCTATCTTAACTTACAAGAGACACTTGAGTCTGTGTAAAGTGGAAGTTCAAACTCAACTCCAAGGAACTCATGACAACATTGCCGCAACATGACAAACAAACATTTGAACTGTTTTTACCAAGCGTAGCAGCACTCGAAAGGGTGAATTAATTAAGGGTGAATCTGTTTATCCCTTATTTAAAATATCTCTTACAAAAGGAATGGACATAAATCTCAGTCTCGTGTTCAATTCAGTAACATAAAATAATGGATCAGATTAAAAAAGCAGTTATCCCACCAAGTCTTGATTAATTTTTATGGTGGTAAAACGTTAAACAACAGATACTAAATCTAATCTTGTTGTTTCATTCATGAACTTGTCTGTGAAACTTTTTGAACTGCAGCATCTTGGTAATGCTACATTTGACAGGGGTTATAATCCATCCATCCATCCATCCATCCATCCATCCATCTATCTATCTATCTATCTATCTATCTATCTATCTATCTAGATTATAAGCTCTATTGGAATCTTTGCAGACATAATAAAACTCATCACCAGCTTAGCATGTTTGATGGCTCTAAAAAAATGAAGTATTACCCTCAGCATTGTATTGTAAAGTCTGAAATGCAGCTGGAAATGCTGACAAAGTAACCCTATTAGTCCAACAAATGTAACATTTAGTATTCCCTAAGGTTGTATGTGTCTTGAATGTCACTGCCTACAATATGACTGCTTGATATATTAAAAAAAGAAATAAAACCCCCATTATCTCCTTCGTGCTCCTAGTGTGAAATGGATTTCATAAAGTAACAAAAGATCAATAGAACAAAAGGTTGGTGTCTTTGTATTCTAGTGTCTTTGGAACAGCATCGCCTTACAAGTCACTGTAAACCATGAGAATGGGAAAACACAATCTGCTTTTGTTATGTCCAAGTACATGGCTATTTGCCTAAGGCTAACAACATATATAAATTATACAGAGGCTGATATAATGAATGGAACAAAAAAACAGAAGATAAAGCAACAACACACATAAAGCGCTTTATATTCCCCCTATAAAAATCCATAAAATCATGGTTCTCATCATTTATTTGCCTGCTCCCATTTTCAGAGTTTTATAAATGTGCCTCCATCACAGCGGGAAAATTTGCACTTGAAGGATTTGGTGTAAGACACCAGAGTTTATTTAAAATCAGGCAGCCTAGGTCCTGGTGATGAAGGACCAGCACCTTCTAAAGATGATGCAGGTGTCCAAACACATGGCAGCCATCTGTCTCTTAGTCTAATTTCCTTGTACATTTTTTTCCTACAACATATTTTGTGTCTGACTATTACAGCCAAAGCTGCATTTACTATTTGTCCCACTGGTTTTCATCAGCCCACTGAGGAGGTTATATTCCAGCAGCTCTTGTCAAGTCTGGATGGCCTGATGTGATGTGAACTGATGTGGGCAAATTCCAAACCATCTTAGAAATGTATATAAGTGCTCTCCCAGGAGCAGGCAAGCTGTGAGGCCTTCTTCTTCTTTAATTTGCAGAAGATTATCTGGTGATGATGACTAGTGTTTTGATAACAGAAAGTTCTGTTTGTGTTGATTGACAAGCGGTTTAGAATGACATACTTAAAGTTGCAGTGTACTATGATATGTTTAACTTTTTTATACTCCTTTTGAACATTTTAATCGCTATGTTTGGTAATGTAATTTGACAAAGTGAATCATAGTATACACATGTGTACCATGTGTGCTGAAACCAACAGAGTCACATGACCTCAGTATGATAGCCATATTGGGTTAGATGACAATATTGAACTCACCAAGACATTTATATACCTTGCAAATACATCGGTATCTCAAATGGTCTCAGATATTAGGTTTGCACAGTACAGCGGTGGCAGCTTTCTAATAATATTACTAAAGAAGCATAGACTACATTTGCATACAGAATGTACACCCAATACTTGACAGCTTTCTTTATTATCCAGAAGCCAAAAAGTCACATGATCATAATATGGTGGCTATTCTACTGTAGATTACAGATCAAAGTGAAGGGTACTGTTACACAAATGCCATAAGAATAATAGTACAAAAGTTTGTTTGGTCTTTGATATCAAGCAAGTTACACTGCTGCATTGCTTCAAATGTACATTTTTTTCTTTACTGCTGTTATGTAGACTATAATGTGCAACAACTTTTTGGAAGAAATTCAGTTTTCGCAAAGAAACATTAAATTCGGAGAATAGATTATGATCTCCCAGTACTCCCAATTATTCAATGTTTATAGCAAAAGTCAATTAAGATCCTTATATAGCAATTGAGTCAAGAATTGTGGAGCGTATATTTAAGATCAGTTAGAATAGAAAATAAATAGTAATAATGTGTTCTTTTTTATTTTTTATTTGTAGGAGCTACTGAAACAATGTAAACGGGTACATAAATCAATTCCCCCTGATCAGCATTCATTAATGATGCCAGGCAAAAATCCATCAACATGACCTTTGACAACCCTTCAAACAATACACAATTACAGTTTCCACTGGCTTAACAAAACAGCCACAAAAGAAGCTTTTCACACCAATTTGCAGCTATTCATCTTTAACTTCTGTATGTAATTATTAATCACTGCCTAATAGGGGGAATAGTGAACTGAAGTCAATAGTACAGCAATGATCTGAGATACACAAACTGCTGCAAATATCTATAAAAGTCTACAACTAAGATGTAGCTGCTATAACACAGATTATATAAATGCTGGTACTTACAATAAGTGGCATTTTAAATGAATAAAATAATGAATACATCATGATTTGATGACTACTTCAGTGCTGTGCGAAAATGTGCCTTCCACATGAGAGATTATTGTCTTTTGCAATTGGATCTCTGAAATGCATTCTGTATTACACATCAGTGTTGAGAGATCTACACTGAAAAACATTTCTGTAGTCAATGCTTCTGGGTGATCTCATTTTGGAATCTGCCTGTGTTGATTCAAACCCTGCATCAGAACGACTGGGAGAATCACACTGTTCCAAAGCAGATGCAGAACCAAGGTAAGTCATTTTCTGAATTCAGCAGTTTCGATTTAGGGTTACACACACTTTTATTTCTGTTACATAAAAAGAAAACTTTATGACTTGAAGTTTTACAGAGTGCTGCGTTTAATGTGTTTTTATTTGCAAGGAAATAAATCATAAACAATCTCTGAGAGCTCCATCGGTTGTTCAGCTATCCCATTCTCACTCATGTAATAATTACCGAACTCAATGCACATTCGGGATTAGCCTCTTTATACAACAGTACATCCCACAGACCCACTTAATTCTGTCCATTTTTAACTCGGAAGCTGTCAAATCCTGGTTAGTTTGAAAAGGTAAAGTGTATTCCAGAAATACCTGCTGAATAATAACTATACTGGAGGACACATAAACTATTTGACTTCTGGTCTTGCTCATCCATTTGGGAATATACTTCACTGGAAAGGTGCTTAGCTTTTAACGTTTGGAAACATTTTTGAAATTGAAAAATCAAATACAAATCTTAGGTTATTTTTTTAAATGTGGAATCCCAAGGTCAGTATTTTATTCCAGATTGTAGACAATATTAAAAACGGGCCAGGACAAGGCTGATTGTTGGGTATTAGGTTTCCATACCTCATGTAATCACGTATACATTAGCACAAAAATGTACATTCCCATGACATGTGGTAATTCCGTCAGTGCTCTTACACAAGAGATACCCAAATGTCTTTGAAAAACTGAGCGTATGAAGGGTCAATTACCAAAGTACATAAATTCATGAAACTTGCAGCTGTAGTTACAGCTACGTAAAAAGAGCTGCTTTTCATAATGGGAATTTCAAAAGGACATAAGTTCATTAGCTTATGTGGAACTGAAGTTAGAACCCAATGTGGATCAAGATCTTTTCTTTGATTTATAGAAAGGCTGTGTGCATTTAACAATCCTTAACAAGAGAATGACTGTTAACAAAAAAAGAAAAAAAAAATGTCTAGAACCATAGCCAAATGAATTCTTCAAGCTCAGACTTGAAGACATATCCATTTACTTCCATGCAAAGGGCTGCTAGAAGTTTTTTTTTTTCTTCTAGATGCCATCAACAAGCTTCTAGTTGAGCTGGAGAAACTGAAACTGACTTCCAGGCTAAGTCTGTAGATACAAGAATGTATAGTACTTCTATGTAGGTAGAAATCATATATTTGTGAAGGAGGCCAATAAAACGCCAGTGTCAAGACTAATTATTTCCAACAAGAAGGGGAGCCAGTTAGATAAGCTATAACTGTAACCTGTAGTTGCCCCTCTTGGTGTTTTACTGTAGATAAAAAAAATAATTAATTAATTACTATTAATAACCAGTTAGACTATATTTTAATGGTCACATACTATCGTCCTAACGTCACCAACTTTCTAAAGACTGAAATATACCAATACAGTATATTTTGTTCTTTCTCATGAAATAAACCAAATAAGTTATGACAGATACATTGCATTGCCTTTCATTAAAAAGTGGTACCTAATTCAGCTATTCAACAAACCAAATATAATTTAGTAAACTTCTGGCACTGAAATGTTTCTGTTTAACTTTCTCACCACCTTCATTATCTATTAGTAAACCATGGAAAGCAAGGTAATCTCATCAACTAGACTGAATAGAGAACTGTATCCTCATTCCTTAATTCTTATGTCATCATCTTTTCGTTGTACTGAACTGTACTGTATTGTTTTTCACTTCAACTTCAAATTGCATGTCAAAACAGAACTATACAATAATTGGCATGGCTTGTGTACATAGGTACATATTGCATGTTGCAGTTTTGTAACAAACAGGCATTTATTCATAGGATTACAAATAGGTTCAAATATATAAGACTCCCATTTCTTCAAATAAGACCTTAATGTTTTAGAGAATTTAGTGATGAAAGAAGGCTAAAAGCAGGCAATAACTTTTTATTCAAAATATAGGTATGAAATATTTCAATTCAGCTGTTGCTTAAACGCTCCATGGTATTCATCTTTAAAACTCACTAGTGGCGTGGGAAAGAAGGAATAATAAGAATGCAGTCAAAAAAGAAACACAGTAAAGCTCAATAAAAAGATATTTCTTACCTCAATAATGTACAGGACTATATTCTTATAGAAACAGTAGAGGATGCACTTTGCCACTCTGTTATAATTCCATGCTCCATGAACAAGCAGCAAGTTCTTCAAATACTTAAACTAAAGAAAAAAATACAAATTCAGATTTGCACATACAATTAATATGCTATAACTATAACAGATGGAAAACAAACTACAACTGAATAGAACTGAAGTCTCCACAAGTCAGTGTGTTATTTCGGGAAATCAGCCAATTTTCAAGAACACCACACCTGACCTCTAATTTCAGTTATGGTGTCATGTATATTTTTCACCTAATATATATATATATATATATATATATATATATATATATATATATATATATATATATATATATATATATATATGCTGTGCCAAGTCCAGACACAAAACACATAGGACTAGTAAGCAACCTAGAGTCATGCAACTTTGCCAGGTGCATTGACAGCTTCATAGGCTTAATAAAAGTCAAGCAAGTGTTGGTAAAACATGAAAACATCTCAAATATTGACTGACTTTGATAGCCTGGAACTGCATGTCACCAAATAGTTCCAATTCTCTACTTCATACATGTGCTAAAGTAACATTTAAGTTATCTTTGGTATAATTTTGGTCAACAGTTTTGTTAACAAATTAACATGCAAATGTTTAATTAAAATAAAATAAACAGAACATATTAAAAGTAGAGTTACTTGACTGAAAACAGGGCACACTTTAAGGCTCTCGATTGCGTAGATATATGTTTTTTCATGAATAATCTACATCAAAACTTTGCATTTGCTAAAAGTTGTTGGTAACCCTCTTTATATAGCCATAAAGGCCTTTTTAATTTGAAGACTAAAATGTGTAAATTACACTATGATTTAAATGAGGTCAGGTGGGGACTGGCATGGCCAATAAGGGCAGCAGGCAAACGTGTAGCCAGTATGAAGTCATGAACAATCCACACAGCAGCTGTGAACACATTTTTTTTGCCAGTATGTTCGCAAGTTTGTTGTAATGTTTTTTTTTTTTTGCAGTGAAGAACAAAGGCTATTTAAAAATTCCCCATTTGTATTCTATTGGAAAAACCTACTGACAAAACTACAGTTGCAGCCTGTGACCTCTATATAAAAGTGGCAGAGAAGATAACTTCTGGAGGCTTACTGTTGCTGTGCAACTATCTTAGTTTCAGAGTGTCAAGCGCTAGTTCTGATAATGAGTGGATTACCTGAGCTATGGAGTAGTCAGAAGAATTAGCAGCCTGTAGTCCCTCGTTTCCACTAATGCCAACACCAACATGTGCAGTCTGGATCATGCCCACGTCATTGGCTCCATCACCGATGGCCAGTGTGATCACCTTTACTTGCTTCTTCACCATCTCAACTACTTCAGATTTCTGAAGGGGGGACACTCTACAAAGAAGATTTGTCGTGGCATACAACAGGCAAAACTGGAGCTCCGATTGGCTGAAAGAGCCGCCAAAGTATATAATATCACACAACAAACCCTTCACTCAGCATCCTTTACATCGGTCCAAACTATAACCAAGGACCCCTGCAAATGATGCCAAATTGATTTATTAAGCAGTGGAAGTACAACAAACATAAAAGCAATGATATCAATTGACATTAGTGAACTTGAAACTTAAAAAATGACAACTCACCTGCAGCAGATCACAGCTTTGCAAGACAGTGCAAGATCCAGGAAGTACTGTCTTATTCCAAATGTCAAGGCATATTTCAGCGATTTACCGTCTATGATGAGAGCATAGTCATTCTCCTTATGCAAAGCATCGCCCAGTGCAGCACAGTGGCGGCTCAGGGTTTCCCTTGATCCCTGGAAATGAAATGATAAAGTCAACAATGAAAATGACCGAGTAGAAACAGTGACTCCTGCACTGAGTTCATCTGCTGTTTAATGCTATGTAAGGCTTGTCATTTCAACTTATACCATAGTGTGTTTTGTAAAATGGAGAGAAGGATGCAGACAGGTTTTCTTTATTTTCTTTGAGACCAGGTATAAAATGGATAATGCTTTCTTTGACGCTGAATGTTGCCTTGCTTTTTTACTGAATTCCCCCAAGCTTTCTGAACACATTCCATCTTGGACCTGAAACAAGGTCAACATTGGATTTAAAATGGAATATTTGTTTCATGCTTTTTAAAAATTCATTTTCATACAGAGCTACACTTATGCAGTAGAATGAATTATGTTGTGGGCTTGATGCATACGTTTGTTTATTGTCTGTAATGAAAAACTCACAAAGATGTTTACTGAACTTAAAAACAAAACAAAACATGAAGCAATCTTATTTACCAAAATATATATTAACAAACAGACACACAAGTTTTTTTTAATGCCTGACATTAAGCCTACTGAAGAAACAAGCCTATTGATAAAAAAAAAAAAAAAAAAAAAAAAATGTACATAACTTGACAAGTGTTTTTAATATTTAAAAGTAAATATCTAGACTGGTAGACCCTCCAAGTCGGTAATTATAAGTCATTTGAGACAATTTTGGGTATTACTCTCCCGCAACGATCAGTAATGACTTGTAACTACTTCCTTGTCAGATCATTTTAAGGATATGCCATCACAATGCTGTAGTTATTGAAATATGAAATGGCTTAAAATGCAACTGTAAACTGCATTGCACAGTTTACAGAAATGTCTATCAAAGCAAGATAGCTGATGGTGGAATTGACTTCTTATGGAAAAAGGACATATTGGCAGCCAGTGAAGTACATGTTCTCACAAACACCTTCTATGTCCTTTATAAGCAAATGTACTACAAAGATAATGTAGTACGACTGTTGCGTGTTCTTTACCTGCCGTTAATTTAAAAAGCGTTGAACCTACCTCCCAGTCTAGGTCACTAGATGTTAATTATGTAAAACCAGTATTGATGTATTCATGAACTCAATGTCAGGTGTAAGATGAATAGCACTAGTTGCTATTTTTATTTTAGATTAAGTGCTTTTTAAATTAGCTATATTAAGCATATGTGCCATTTGTTTAACTGCAGTAATAGGAATAATTTGGTAGCCTTTATTGCATTTATATTTCTGCAGAGGTCAACATCTCATACAAAATTACAACCAAACAAAAACCAAACTTTAAGCCTCCTTTGATTAAGTTCACTAGATCCGGTTAAATACTCACACTAAAACAAACTCACAAAAATACACTGGTATGTTACAGGCGTAATAACTATTTATTTAATTACTGATGACACAAAGCAAACCTCAGCACACTATTTTTAAGACAGGATGGAAATGCCACTCCTGGTTACCTGACATCAAATGCTGTATATGAGCCAGATGATAAATTGTATGATCAAATGTTTATTACAGCTGCGTAATGGCTTAACTTTGCAAGAGTCTGTGTTCAAGAGATGTGATATTTCACATAGACCTTAGTTATGTTTGGCATGAAAACGTGGCTATTCATCTGTGCCAAGAAGCTTACCAAATGTAAATCAGACATGAAGACAACTGCAAGCATCTGAATCATCTGCTGGAGTTTCAAAAACAAAACTGCACATCTGTCTAATATGGTTTTACATCAGACTAAGTGGATTGTGTATAAGAGACCTTCCAATGTTCCTTATTATAAAATGAATGTGCCCTAGTAGTTCCATTTACTTATGCTTACAGTGCCATGAAAAATTCTTCACATGCTTGATCATTGATCACATTCTACTGCCTAAAAAATACAATTCAAACGCACTAAAGTAGGAGTTTGTTTCACTGATCTGCACAACATCACCTACACTTTCAACATGAAAGAACAATTATAGAAATATTCAAAAAATAATTAAAATAAAAAAAAAAGTCTTGATTGCATAAGTCTTCACACCCCTTGACTCAATTTTTTGTGCAAGCCCCTTTTGCAGCAATAACAGCGATGAATCGTTTTGGATAAGTGTCTACCATCTTAGCACAGCGGGATGGTACAGTTTTTGCCCATTCTTCTTGGCAGAATAGCTCAAGCTCTTTAAAGTTGGCTAGGGATTGTCTGTGGACTGCAGTCTTCAAGTCTTGCCACAGATTTTCTATAGGATTCGGGTCTGGGCTTTGACTAGGCCACTCGAGGACATTCGCTTTCTTCTTGCTGAGCCACTCCATTGTTGCTTTTGCTTTGTGCTTAGGATCATTGTCCTGCTGAAAGGTGAATCTTCTCCCCAGTCCCAGGTCTCTGGCAGACTGGAACAGGTTTTCCTCCAGGATCTGCCTGTACTTTGCACAATCCATCTTTCCCTCGATCTTCACAAGCTTCCCTGCCCCTGCTGCAAAACATAATGCTGCCACTACCATGCTTTACTGTAGGGATGGTGTTAGCAGGGTGATGTGCTGTGTTTGGTTTACGCCACACATTGAGACTAAAAAGTTCCACTTTGGTCTCATCAGAACACAAAACCTTCTCCCACATGCGTGCGGTGTCCCCTAAGTGTTTCTTTGCAAATGCTATGTGGCACATCATATGGATTTTTTTCCTCAGTGGCTTCCTTCTTGCCACCCTCCCATAAAGGCCATGTTTGTGGAGTACTCTTGAAATTGTTGAACAGTCAACATTTTCCCCAATCTCAGCCAGAGATCTCTGTAGTTCTTTTAAAGTAATCTTACGCCTCACAGTGACCTCCCTCAGCAGTTTCCTTAAGCCACGGCTACTGACTTTGGAGGGACAGCTGATCAAGGCAGTGTCATGGTGGTGCCAAACTGTTTCCACTTTACAATGATGGACCTGACAGTGCCCCAAGGGATATTCAAAGACATCGAAAGTACATGAGCTAATTTGGGTAGGACAAAGGGTGTGAAGACTTATGCAATCAAGACTTTTAGTTTTTTTTATTTTTAATTACTTTTGGAATATTTCTATAATTGTTCTTTCATGTTGAAAGTGTAGGTGATGTAGATCAATGAAACAAACTCTTACTTTAATGCATTTTGAACCAGAGCAGCCGCCAAACAGCTGTGTGTGCAGGCTTCTATCTCTAACTGTATGGAGCCTACAGGACCCTTCACTCTCAGGCATAACAAACTGCTGAAACTCAAGCTAAAGGAAATATCTGAAATGCATAGCTTTAGATTTCACAGACCTGCTGGGGTGGGGGGGGGCAGAGAGAGAGAGAGAGAGAGAGAGAGAGAGAGAGAGAGAGAGAGAGAGAGAGAGAGAGAGGAATATTGTGTCGTTGCTGAAAAATCACCAGGAAACGTAGAGCAGCTGTAAGCAGTTACCTCTACATTTGAACGTATGTAGGTTGCACCAAAACAGTAAATACCTTTAACCTTATGGGGTCTGTTTGAGTACAAAAGGCCCAGATTTTAAGCCATCAAAAATGTTTAACAGACGCATTTGATAAGTTTTTATACCAAACTCATTTAAACGGTTAAAAAAATTGCTTTTTTATTATATTATATATATATATATAAACGTATATTATATATATATATATATATATATATATATATATATATATATATATATATATATATATATATATATATATATATATATATATATATATATATATATATATATATATATATAGTGGATTATATAGCTAGATAGCAAAACATACTGTATTATTTTTTAGCGTGGTTATCTTTTTCCTTTGACAGAATCACTCTGTGCATGTCAGCAGGAGGAAATTAGTAGGCGGAAGAAGTGCTGACTTTAGCACAAATCCATAAACTAACAATACTGAGCTGACCATCCTAAGCTCCAACAGACCGCTGAAGAAATACTTTTTTCTGGGTGTGGGGCTATTCACTTTTTATAATGCTACAAATTACATTTCTTGAAAGCTTGCGTGCTATTCTGCCTCAGCGTTTTGTATGACATTGCTCAATTTCCACAACTCAAAAAAACAAGAACTTGCAGCAGGAAAACTGATTCTGTTGCCAAAGTATTTTGCCACTAATGATGATTTCTGCAGCTTTAGACAGAAGAACATGCCATGTTTGATTATTTTGTGTGCAGCATCACTCTTGAAACTAATCTATGCAACGTGGCCTGAATCTCCATGTGTGACACACAGCTGGAATTTGCAAAAAACGTCAAAATAATATGATGCTAAAATATCTTCATATGAATAGTACAATCTAACAATATAATACATCTTCAGAACTTGAATTAAAAACAAAAGTTTCCATAGCTATGATGCACAGTGTAGACAGTTAATGTAGATAAGCACTGGATGTTTATTTTTGAAAACAGACACTTACAAACAATTATACAAATTCAAATAAATGAACATCTGCAACCAATTTGTTTAATAAGGGTCCACCTAAACCTCAATGTAAAAAGATTAAAAAGCTTAAAATACAAAACGGTTCTTTCAAACTTTGTTAATCAACAATTTACACACATCTGTTTATTATGGGTAAAACCACAGCACCATGCCAATTATTGCCAGGCTAATTCTCTTCACTCATCAGTCCAGAAACATAATGTTTATCTTTGGCTGCTTTGCTGTCACACAACATCAAGCAAATCAGCCAGTGAATTTTTTTGGCCTGTTAACAAAAAAAAAAAAAAAAAAAGCAAGCAAACCCTTGATCTACCCCAATGACTGAAATTCATTACAGTGAAAGGCAGCTACTTTCTCTATCAGTATCTACTTAAAGTGCCTGTAGAAAGATTACACCCCTTTTCAACATTTTCACCTTTTGTTGCATTATAGGCTGGAATTAAAAAAATGCATTAAAATTTTTTTTTTTTTTTCATTTATCTACACAACCTACCCCACAACTTCCAAGTGAAAAAAAAATTCTATAAATTTGTAGAAAATTAATAAAAAAATAAAAACTGAAATAGCTTGGTTGGATAATGGTCCACCCCCCTTGTAATAGCAGTCCTAAATTAGCTCAGGTGTAACCAATCACCTTCAAAATCACACACCAAGATAAGTGGCCTCCACCTGTGTTAAATTGTAGTGATTCACTTGATTTCAAGATAAATTCAGCAGTTCCTGTAGGTTCCCTCTGCTAGGTAGTGTATTTCAAAGCAAAGACTTAACCATGAGCACCTAGCTGCTTTCAAAAGAACTCCGGGACAAAGTTGTTGAAAGGCACAGATCAGGGGATGGGTATAAAAAAATATCAAAGGCCTTGAATATCCCTTGGAGCACGGTCAAGACAATTATTAAGAAGTGGAAGGTGTATGGCACCACCAAGACCCTGCCTAGATCAGGCCGTCCCTCCAAACTGGATGACCAAGCAAGAAGGAGACTGATTAGAGAGGCTACCAAGTGGCCAATGGCAACTTTGCAAGAGCTACAGGCTTTTATGGCCAAGACTGGTCAAAGTGTGCATGTGACAACAACATCCCAAGCACTCAACAAATCCGGCCTGTAAGGTAGGGTGGCAAGAAGAAAGCCATTACTCAAGAAAGCCCAGCTTGAATCCTGTTTGAAGTACGCAAAAAAACACTTAGGAGATTCTGCAGCCATGTGGCAAAAAGTTTTGTGATCTCACAAAACTAAAGTAGAACTTTTTGGCCTAAATGCAAAGCGTTATATTTGGTGCAAACCCAACACAGCGCATCACCCAAAGAACAACATCCCTACCGTGAAGCATGGTGGTGGCATAATCATGTTATGGGGATGTTTCTCACTGGGGCACTTGTCAGGATAGAAGGGAAAATTAATGGAGCAAAGTACAGAGAAGTCCTTGAGGAAAACCATCGTGCTACACAGAGACATATCCCAATCGGTAATGGATAACATTTCATACTTGAAAGAGAACTACAAGACAAAAAGATAAAAAGATAAAATCCCAGATGACCTACTTTCAGTAAATTTAGTGAATAACTTAATTGCTTCACAATTATAGATTTTTATAAACAGTTCCCATTATAAAAATGCAATTAGAAAATGATAGCCCAGCAAACTTCTCTTTGGGCCAAAATGTCAAAGGTTCAAATCATAGCTGTAGATGTTAGGTTAAGCCTGTTTTACAGATGTTAAAGACCTTGAGCCTCCTATCAAAGAAGACTCCTCAATGAAGTAGCTCAGCACGGGCTCCTGAGTAGCACATCCAGTAATGGCGCTCTGCATGGAGTGCAGGATGTGCCCTATAGCCTGGAGACTGCTGGTTATGTCATTTGCAGACCGTGACCAGAGGGCGCCGCACAATTGGTTGATCACCGCCCAGGCAGGGAGGGCTCAGGTCAGCAGGTTAATCCTTGGTTCACCGCGCACCAGCGACTCCTGTGGCCGGCAGGTCGCCTGCAGGTCTGTCATTCAGATTTGTGTTGCACTATAGGTCTGATGGCTTTGCTGTGGACCTGCAGTGCGAACAAAGATGGCTTGGCAAGGCACGTTTCGGAGGACGCGCTTGTCTGCTGTTGTTTCAAAAAAATATATAAATACTGGGAGATCAAGTCGGATGCATTGTGTGAATCATGGGTGTCTTTATCAACACCTTTAAGATGAACCGACATGCACAAAATTTGGATTGTAGAGGTGTTGTATAGGGTACTTTTTAAAGAATGTATTCATACATATTTCAAAAGGCATAGATATCTCTTTTTGTGCCATTAGCTTGCAGGCGTGCACATATGCCATGGCAATGTGCTGCTGTGCACTGAACATAGCAATGAAAACCTCAACAGCATCTGCACATACTTCACTATTAACAACTTCTGCTGTGAATCACAGCCCTCTGCCTAGGAGTTTTTAGTCTTACTTCCAACTAAACACTGTTAATCTCAGCCCAGCTCCTATATTAAAAGACCACAGCTCCATTTAAAGAGCTGCTGACCTCACACACAGTTCAGTGTTAAATAGTTTTTAATGTGTTCTCAAGTCTCACGGCAGAGCTTGTATTCTGTTTCACAGCCCGTAAAGATCTCATTTCACTTGCATTTCCAGAATTGTTGACCCAAGTACCTTTGTCAGAGTACCCCAAGAGGTCTGACTTCTGTACCCCAGAATGCCCCCATCCCTAGAAATGCAACTGCTCAGAAGTGCATGAACACCTTTAACTACAGCTACATCAATAAGAGGTTTTAATGCCCCGTTTAATGTAATTCAATACTTGTAAAGCTATCACATTTTGCTTTCTTTCTTTCTTTCTTTCTTTCTTGGGACATCTAATATTTTGGGACACCTAATATTTGCTAAGTCTGTATCTATGTTAAGCTTCTGTGGCAGGGCAGGAGCCCTGCACATGAATGTTTTTTTTTGTGTAAATGTATATTGTAAATAATGTGTATTTATTGTAATTCTTGTAATTAGTTAATGAAGTACCTGACACTTCTGGGAAAGCCTGCCTGCTGTGTGTGATTACCAACTGTGGAATCTAATCAGCATGTAGGTGAGTTCCAGGTATAAAGAGGTTCAGTTTATTTACCTCAGGACTGCTGCAAAGCAAATGACAGCAGGCTGAACATCGTCGACGCTACCCGGACAAAGAGACCTAAAGACCTTGCTGTAACCCTCTGATCACCGTGAGAGTGACCTGGGATCAGAACGTAAAGAAACCGAAACTGCCAACGGCCAGGCAAGTAGCTGGAGTTGAGATTTGTTTAGTATTGAACAAAGAAGATCAATTACGGAGAGCGAGAGGTGAATAAGAGGGACCTCCCATGTATTAGCACATGCAGTTTTCACAACACCTTTTATTTTATAGTTTTTGTACAGTTTTTTATTTTGCCTTTTGTACGCCGGGCCGTATGTCCTGTATGTTCTGGTTCCTGTATGTTCTGGTTCTGGTTATTGTATGCTCTGTCTATGTTTATTTTTTTTTGTAACAAATGTTTTTTTTTAAATTTTTATTGAGAAATAACAATACAGATACAAATAGAGAAAAAAAAGAGAAGAAATGAGATCCCCATTTTCTTTTTTACCCCCTCCCTCCCTTCCTCCTTCTCCTTCCATCCCACTACCCCCCACAAGGACCCCAGAGATCTAAATGAGTCTGTATATAATAGAGGCTTAATAAGATCAACCATACATTTCCAGGCATTAATTGATATCTAAGGGAGCTAGGTCTCCATTCCAAATCGTACTAGTTGCTAAGGATTTATAGGCAGCTTTTAAAAGTTATACATATACAGAAGAAAACAGCTCCTTTGTTTTACCCCGTGGGGAAAAACAAAAAACTTTGTAGCCCCCCCAGGGAATCCCATAGGCATGCATTGCTGAACAAAGTCGAAGACAGAAGAAAAAGGAAGAGCCCGGTAAGTTATACAGTGATTGGGGGGGGGGGGGGGGGGAGCACTGAACTGAAAAAAACAACGTCCCTTCTACATTACATTTTTTTTTTTTTTTTTTTTTTTTTAGAATCTCCGATTATTTTACCTGTCCGACTTTGGAATGCACAATTATTACTATTGTTTCTCCTTCACTGTGGCGATTAACCAAACAGCCCAGGGACCCGAGGCTCAGCGGGCGTCCTCCGATCCCAGGGGCCAGTCGGCATCTTTTTACACCCAGGAACTTGAAAGCGAATGTCCGCAGACCTGTAGGGGGCGCCACAGAGCGGTGAAGAGAAACCGTCTAAGCCGGATCCCACCTCCCCAACCCCGGGAGCACCAAAGCCAATGCGGCGCCCCCACGGAATCCCCAGTGAGGACCGGCTGCCTCGCACAACCAGGATTCAAACTTGCGATCTCTGGTTGTATGACTTGCCCTGCACATCGCACGGCAGTGCTTTTACCAGGTGAGCCATTCGGGGAACTTAAGTATATTAATTTTAATTATAGAGATGCGGGCCTGTAGCGAATTGGGAAATATTTTGTTTAAATTATTTAATACAGTAGAATGTAAGGATGGGTGCATGTTCTGTCTGTGTTTATATAAATAAAACCTGCATGCCTGCGGGGCATGTCAACTCGATCTTGATCTCCTGCCTGTGACTCAACAGTGAATGCACACACCTACATATGGCTGTGCCTATCCTGCATTGACTCAGCAGAACCAGGTGAAAATCAGCAGCCAAGTGAAGCGCTGCTGATGGAGTAATGGAGATGCGGGTTATAGTTGACATTCCCTACGGATTGTGGTGGGATCTACAATCCCTGAACTAATCTTCTCTGTTCAATACTGTGACAGAGATACAAGGTATCTGAGCAGGCTCGACGGTCGGTGGAAACCGGAAGTCGGCCACCTTGGGGGAGGCCCATATCTGCACGTACATGGAAAGACTCTATTGCGATCGGCTGCTAGGAGGCAGTGATTGGATAAGCCAGGGCACCGGGCTGATCGCGGGGAGGAGTTCTGGCAGTACAAAGGGGACGCAGATACCCTAGTACCGCCCTTATGTTGGAAGTGATTTAGTGACCGGAGCTTTGTGTTTGTGTCATTATAGCAGAGCAGGATTAAGGAGTTGGGAGCTTCCGCCACTGAGCCAGCACATACCCCAGAGCATTACCTTCACTGACACTCATCGCCTTCCCCTGGGAGAAACGGAGTACGATTTCATGCACGGAGGATTGTGCTAGAGGAGTGTGGTTTTTGTTTGGGATTGTAAACCCCTTCGGGTTATAATTATTATTTAAAATACTGTTAACGATTTATAAAATAAACACAGACATTTTCACAGTACTACTGTCTGGACTTGCCTTATGTACCACACCACACGCATCCTTGTCACAAATACTAAATAAACCTTCACTCCGACTACTCGCCTGGCCGTCCGTGGTTTCGGTTTCTTTATGTTCTGATCCCGGGTCACTCTCATGGCGATCAGAGGATTACAGCAAGGACTTTAGGTCTTTTTGTCTGGGTAGCGTGGACGATGTTCAGCCTGCTTTCCTTGGCTTTGCATCAACCCTGAGGTGAATATACAGGACCTTTCTATACCTGAATCCCTGCTGGAACACACCTACCTGCTGATTAGATTCCACACCTGCTAATCACACACATCAGACAGACTCTTCCAGGAGCATCAGGTACTTCATTAATTAATTACAATAATTATAATAAACACACATTATTTAAACAAAAGTCCCTGTTCATGTGCCGGGCTCCTATTCAGTCTCCTATTAATCAGACGTCATGGGTCACAGAAGACAGGAGTTTATGAAAGCCCACTATTATTAAGTTAATATACATTTTTGGTACACATGTTTTAAGAAAAAAAGATACTTACATCAAGTGTGCCTTCGTTTATCACAATCAAACCCATGTTTTTCGTCAAAAGTTTGCAAGAGTGTCCTGTGTTAGCAATCATAAACAAATAACCACATTTATATATATATATATATATATATATATACACACACACACTTTTTAAATCAAACAAACAAAATCCAATCCGATAATGAAAATGCACATGGCAAGTGCAATTTCTTCTGCCTTTCCATAATTTATAATAAACAATGTTTTATTAGCAGGCTAACACCATTATATCTGACAGGTATTAGTATTTACTACTTACAGCCAAAACCAACAACCAAAGCTGGCTTCATGATTTACTTAATTTACGTATGTGAAAATATCAACTGCTAACAGCGTGCTTTCATTAGAAACATGCCGTTTTTTAAATCAAAATTCTCTCTAATAAGAACTTGCAGTAGGATAATTTTGTTTTGTATGTTTTGTACAGCAAAGATGGTATCAGTGTTAGGAAGAAAGAAATCGGCATAAAATAAAAGGCCCAATGTTCAAGGGAATACAATCTCTTCCCATAGCATAAAGACATTTTACACCAGCCAAACCAGCATTGTGGACTACAAAAAACGTATCACAAGACTCAAACACATTTATTCATTTAATTTAACACATTCTTTGGAACTAGTATTTAGCATTTTTATAGTTTTGTTTTCATACAGAAAAGTCTGATTATATCTCCTTCGATCTTGATTTACTATTTTAGTTTTTTAGACAATTTAGAACAGTTTGTGTGAACTCTATGGAATTACAGATGTTGCCCTGCCAAAACTTTGGAAAAAGAAAAATCTGTATTATAAAATAGATTCATAGATAGGAAACTTAGCGTGGTACAATTGTGCACACAGTGACTATAGGGGATACAGAATATGCAGCAAATGGGGATGTACTAATAAATTCTTACTTTTTCTCCTTTGTTTAAACAATAATCTGTTTATAACCCATTTTTATATATAAAGAAACCACACAAACACAGAAGAAAGGAGTTAAGAGTATGTTGCTGAAACTGACAGCTTAATGAATACCAGCAACACCTGGGACCAGAGACAACCTCAGTGTGTGTTCTGACCTGGTTTCCATTTATGAATCTAAACACTTTGCTCATGTATTTTAGTGGATAAAACTCAACTGTGCAGCAGCTAGCATGCAAAAAAAAAGAAAAAAAGAAAAAGAAAACCAAAAAAAAACAACATCTTAGAGACAGCCCTACCTATGTTTACTGCAGTTTCCTGCTTGTCCCCGGTTAGAATCCAGATCTTAATGTCTGCTTTCATCAGAGTTTCTATGGTTTCAGGCACTTTGTCCTGCAGCTTATCTTCAATGGCTGTGGCTCCAAGCAACTGTAGATTCTGGGGATAAATAAATAAATAGTGTATTAACAGGCCCATGTAATCATTGAGTACGGTTCTCAAAAATATGTGGCAAAGTGATCAGAATGAGAAACTTCAACTGATTAGAAAGTCTTTACAAATAATAAAACAAATGCACCTGAAATGTGAAGTCCTATTCACCACAGTCTGAAAAGGAAAACTTTCCAAAAAATGTGCACAATGGTAAAATGCCACAGTTCTTGCTGTATGTTATGAAGAAGCCAAAACTAGTATCTGCTGTTTTAACTTGTTGGAAGTACAAAACTCCAAACATACTTGTATTACTGTGGTTTATTATTTCCATATTTAAGCAGAAATTTTCCTATTTTCAATAGCTCAGCAGTGTTTTTAATTAAAGAAGGTAAAAATGGCAGACCGAAGGAAAAATAGAAACTAAATGCAGATCATTACTGCCACCTGCAGGACAGAAGAAAAACATATCAAAGCGGACATGAATGTGTTCCTAGTGTGATCAATTAACTGCCTGGAATATGGAAGCTAGCTACAGCTACATAACGCAGAGGAGCAATAACTACTGGCTTTCAGTCAGCAAGTAATTCAAATTCATTAGAGGCTGCTGAACCACTAAAATAAAAAGATAAGTCTCCATGGAGGGTTATACAAGTGTGCACATTAAAAGTATATATAGCTTTTAAAAACTATTTAAATAAACAGTCTGCTTAATGATAAAATACTGAAGCAGCAAGTAAATCTCACTATTACAGCAACAGAACGGCGAACTCCATTCCGATGGCTGCAAACATAATTGACATGGGGTCCCTGGTGATTCAGCAGGGGCACTACCACAGGGGGAGTAAAATTGATCATTTATGATTTTAATTGCTTTTTAAATAAATAACTAATGTAATGTAATTAGTATATACACACACACATATATGTACTGTATGGGATGTTACATAGTCTGTTTTATACTTGCCAATTTGCTTGCCATGGTAATGGTTGCTGTGACCTTTTTGTTTCATACAGTACTGATGTTGCCAGTAATACTGACTTAACATAGAGAAGCAGGGTGATATACAATTGATCTGTTGGTTGTTTCAGTTGAGTGTCATTTCAATGAGTCAGTCAGCTAGGTAACTCCAAAAATACATGATGAATTGTGGTATTTCAGTACATTTATCATCTTCTTAATTAACTGGGTTACATTGAATGTAAAATAAGCAACCAATGAAAAGTTACAGAATTTACATACACTGTAGCTAAATGAAAAAATTGAAGGTCCATAAATTTTTTTTTAAAAAAGTGGTTTGTGTGGGTGTGTGGGGGGTGGGGGGGGGGGGGGGGGGGGGGGGGGGGGGGGGGGGGGGGGGGGGGGTGGGGGGGGGGGGGGGGGGGGGGGGGGGGGGGGGGGGGGGAGGGGGGGGGGGGGGGGGGGGGTGGGGGGGGGGGGGGGGGGGGGGGGGGGGGGGGGGGGGGGGGGGGGGGGGTGGGGGGGGGGGGGGGGGGGGGGGGGGGGGGGGGGGGGGGGGGGGGGGGGGGGGGTGGGGGGTGGGGGTGCAATGCAGATTGGTAATAATTTTTTTAAATTTTTCTGCAGGTAAAAATTAACTACACTCCAAACTTGCAATGAACTCGTAATCGCCCTATTAAGAACCATGTTTCGCCAATTATGTTTAGTATTTTCGTTCATCCCCAATTTGATTATACCCAGTTGTTGTGTTTTACTGAACTGTAGAATCTCAGGACATATCCAGAGATGCAAAGGGCTGGCTATCCTTAAGAGTGAGTTTTACAGCCCCAAAGAGTGAGATTCCAGGTCAAAGAGTACGTTTTCAGGTCAAAAAGTGAGACTCCAACTCAAAGAGAGAGACTTTCCAGGCGTGGTGTTCGGTCATTGCTTAAGGCAGAGACTCTCATCTTTGGTCTTTGGCGAGGTTTTTAATCCAACTAGTACTTAATATTTTGTTTTAAAATGTACACTGTTTAATATTGCATATGAAACAAACTAATTCATACTAAAGTCTAGGGCATGTGAGTATTCTCTATGCAATACAAACCACTGGATTTTAATACAAACAATTACTTGTTGGTTGGAACAAAAACCTGGATGATTGGAGATCCCTGAGGATCAGAGTTAATAACCCCTGGTTTAGGCACACGGTCAGTGGACAGAATGAGAGAAATATTAAAAAATAAACTGTTTTTATATAAACCTGACAAAAAAGAACACTGTTTTATCAATACAACAATATGTTTATTTTGCATATCACTTTGTCACTGTGATCACCATTTTGAAAAACACTTTACAGTACAAATATTATTTGGTTTAGAGTTCACACACGAGGTATTTTATAATGTGATACTTTGTACTGTGATATTTTGTTAAGTTGCCTAAGGGAATCTACTAAGAAATAATAAAAAATAAATACATAAATAAATAATAATAATAATAATAATAATAATAATAATTAATAATAATAATAATAATAATAACAACAATAATAATAATAAATCTACCCCGATGCACTATACTTACCTGACCTAAGCATCATGTTGCTGGATCCTCAGCTGATGCACTATCCTTGCACTATTGCACTATTAATATATCATTGTAAATATAACTTGTTGTAATCCTAAACTTTTGCATCCTAGCTCATATTGTATTTTAGTAGTATTACTTGCACTTACTGTAAACTATACTGCACTTAAATATTAATCTTGCATTGTAACCATGTACAGTTCTTCCCTGTAACAGCTGCAAGTCGCCTTGGATAAAGGCATCTGCCAAATAAATACATTAATAATAATAATAATAATAATAATAATAATAAATAATAATAATAATATGACAAGTGTCAGTCAGAATACAATAATAAGATTCTACTGCTGCTAACCCTAACCCTAACACGAGCCCGCTGCCTTTTTTCTGCCTCCCCATTTTTTTGGCCACCAGCCATCACTGGTAACTATAGTTCTTCTCGAGCGGCCTTTAGTTTTCCACTATGAGCCGAGGTCTGTAGTCCATATTTGTTTCAGTCAAGTAAATTATAATCACTAATAAAGCTTTACTTGTAAATAGTACCTTTTTTTGGCATAGAATTGAATGTCTGAATTTCTCATTGCATCGTATTTATTTACATCGTCGAGATGGATTTATCTGGATTTTAGGAAGTCAGAAAACATTGAAAGTGAACTTTATATGATGATTTTAGTGTTTGCAGCAACTTTGTTTTGCAGTATATTTTGTAATTAATTTTCTGTTAAGTCACAAAATCAATGCCCAGATGCGGGTTTGTCTGGCATTTTGCTTTGTTGTGTGGGGAGAGGAGGACACTCAGCGTGATGATGTAATAAAGCGGTCTTGAAAGACAAAAATTTGAGCTCAGCTGAAAGCATAAGCACCACATTTAACCTCCAGCAAGGAACTAAATCCTTCAACACCAGGTGCCTTTCAAAAATTGTCCCGTGAGGAAGTGAGCTCCTTGGGAGATGGGTCAAATGCAGCCGTTCAAGGGCCAAACCCAGAGCTGGAGGCTTGATGGCTTAGGGTGCCACAGAGTGCCCCACGCCTGGCTGAGCAGGTCGTGATGCATCGGCAGTTCCCACGGCTGGACACTCAGGAGCTGCATCAGAGAGGAGAACCACTCTCCAGGGCCATAACAGGGCTATTGTCTGACCTTCTCCATGCACAGTGGGAGCAGCGCAAGCAGTGGAAACGCATACAGCAGACATGCGTGTGTGCAAATGAGTCTATCCCCAGAGGTCCCCCTTCTCTGGTTATGGCAAACCATAGAGGACAATGTGTCTACTCCCAAGAGGCAAAGAGGTTCATCTCGGCCCTCTCGAATCTCTCCAATGGAGGGCTGACTACTTTGGGATGGAGTCTCCACTCTGCACCGCTGGGGACCCATCTCGAAAGGAGATCCGCAGCCCAGTACCCTGCCGAGTTAAAACAACTCTAGGCAGACGATTACTCTCCCCACTGTGTCTTCTGACAGGGTGGCCAACATGAGCTCCGAGTCTAAGCGCACCCCCAGACAGGCGACTATCCGGGTAGGCGCTAGCAGACTGTTTGCATTGTTCACTTTCAAGTAGTTAGTTGTAGGTAGTTAGTGACAAGTTCTGTGTGCTTGTGTGCTTGTGCTGGAGACCCTGCGCAGAAGAGCCAGTGCATTGGTTTTATAGGGATGTGATATATATAAGGATGGGATATACATATATCTATCAGTGTTATTGGGACTGTTGTATTGGTTGTTATTTTAGTGCTCAATTAAAAAAAAAAAAACATCAGAACTCGCCTTCTCGATCAGCTCGTAGCTCTCTTCTAGTTTCAGCACCCTGTTCTGCAGAGCAGTAGATGCTCGGTGATACAGTTGTAACCATTCCTGGTAAGCAGCTTCAGATATGTCACAAACAGCATAGCACAAGGTTCTTAATCCTACGGAAGACAACCAGATAAACTGATTTATATGTTTTATTTTTATTTTCGTTTAGAGCTATGATGATTCTGAAGTCATTAAGCAATTCTCATTTGAATACAAAAACACGTAAGATTGAACATAATGCCAGGACAGACATGTTACACTGTTAAATTCACTCTAACTACCTGAGTATGACTTTACCTACCTTCTGTAGCAAACTGTTCCAAATGCTTTAAAGTAATTTCCTTATATCTGGACCCGTCTGCAAGACGATCGTAAATCACTGTATCCTGTAAAAGAAAGAATACAAGCAGAGGAAAGGCTCACTTTAGATACAAAAATCAAGACTGGCATACAGACAGATGGATGTACACACACAGGAGACAATACTCAATTTACTACAATTTCATTTAAATTTACCACAGTTTACTTAATTATGTGAAAGGTACCCCGCCATATTTAGAAATTTGATAAGCTCTAACTTACGTTTTGTTTAAACTAATCTGCTAAACAAGGTATTTTTTAGAACCAAGATAAATACATTTTGTTTGCCATCAGTGTGTTTTGCTGTCTGGAGGGACAAATTTGTTTCAAGTGCGTCAATGGAAAGAGTGATGTAGTAAACCATTGCACTGATCAAGAGGGAGCCTCTACAAAAATAATAGGATATACAGTATTATATAAGCTTTGTCAGCACAACTGTGGTGTCTTTCCTCTGATAAATTAATAGACTACAGCAGTGATTATTGATGGTGGCAATGTGTTTATTTTCAACATTCAAAAATACTATAGTAGAGTATATGTAAATTATGCCAATGTTTAGTTCTTTCTGTATACATAAAACAATTCAAGACGTTCTTTGAGATAGATGTTCAGTTGCTGTATGAAAGCCAGGTTTTTTAAGCATCGAACCTCGTGGCTCTTCAGCAGGCTAGGAAAGACAATGACAACAGTGCTATCTAGTGGATACATATAATATTCCTAAATGACACTTAATGCAATGAACTTACAGCTCCTTTGCAGTACAATCGTATTCTCCCTGCTGGTGTACGGATGATTACAGACATCCTTTTTCTAGTGCTGTAAATAAAGAAAAAAATATAAATACTAAATAAACCACAGGAGGAATATAAAAAAATATACAACTACCTGAAATAAAAGTTTGTCAAACATGGCAGCTGTGTGTTATTCTAATAGCGAAATTAAAATCTGCAGACCTATCGAGCTGATACCATTCACTGAACTCTCAATCAAAGGAAACAAAATGGATTTTCAACTGGCTGTTGACTCATGGATGTCTAAATAGTTTTCTTGATGTGATGCTAGAAACAAACATTGTGTTTCTGGGCTTTAAAAAAAAGCAATGCGGGGGCTGCCGCCCACACACAGAACTGGCACAACCTAATGTACCCTAAATGGCATTAGGAACCACTCTCTGCTCTGCACAATACTGATGGCTGTCAAACCTTTCAAAATCCTGCAGAACCACCAGCAGATACATTAACGTCAACAAGAAAATGCAAATAAATTATTCTGATGGATTGCTGTGTTGATTTTAAGCTTAGCTCCGTTTTATTAGTTTTCACTGCAATGTGTTCCTGTTCAGTGAACAACTGTTTCAGACAGAGGGCAGCTTCTATAATTATACTGACAAAGTCACCTTAAAGAGTTTTTAAACCTGCAGTTAATCTTTGTCAAAATCACTTAAAACTCCTGAGGCTGCACATCTGTCTCAATTTTTCATGAAAATCAATATCACAGAAAAACTGCAACGCTTTCCAAAAAAGTTAAATATTAGTAAGAAAATACAGCAATTAATTTCTCAATTTTGTAGATATTATAGACCATGTTTACAATATGAATCAGTACATTTACATGAGAAAGTGTTTTAATGTTTTCGGAAAACTGAATCAGAAAACTGATTTTCTTAAAACGTCACTTTTCTGTGTTTACATGATTAACGATAGAAATTTTTATTAGAATTCAACTGTATAAAGTGCCAATTCTTAAATTCAAAGATTACTATCCTATATCTCTTTTGAGATTCCCCAAAATGTGCACATACTGTTCTATATTACCAGTTCCTTTTGCAGACATTATTTTAAATTCTCACGTCATTTTGAAGATGGAAAACATTTGCTGCTTCACTATGGGCTATTAACAAATACATACGGACTTTAACAAATGTATTACTTTATCCCTAACTAGCCAAATGGATGCATGCAGACTGACTGCAGATTATTATTATTTTCTCTGTTTTCTAAAACCACGTGCAGCAGAAAAGGGTCTAAGTGTGCACACGCGCAGTATGCTATTTCAATAAGTTTTCCGAAACATGTTTACATGATATACATTTTGTTAGTTTTCTGAATTTATTCGGAAACTTCTAGGTGCTGTTTTCCGAAAACGGACTTTTAGAATATTCCGATACATTTTCCGAAAACTTTACATGACATTTGATATCGGAATTAGTTTTCCAAAAAATATCAGAATTTTTATGCTTATGTAAACGCACTTAGTATCTGATTCTACTGTATTTAATTTTGTATAGCTATAAACAAATATGCACTGTATAAACATATGTATTTAATCATATCAAATGTTCGATAATGTGCTACGTTACCTTGTGAATTCCAAAACATTCAACAGTTCATATCTCTCTTCTTGTCCAAGCTGTACAATAAAACACAACCTCTTAAAAACAGCAGAAACACAGCACAGAACCAGTTTGTATTATTTAGCACCCTCGCCGATATTCTTCATATAATGTATAGTGGCCAACTATTTCAATGCAATACATCAGATGTCCTGGAATAACACAGCTTATATATGGATATGATATTAAACCAACATATATATTTAGACAGTAATTGAAGAAGGATTCAACAGATACACAGCACCCGAGAAGGCAGTTGTTTTAATCTTATACTGTAGTAGCCAATCGTATCTTCAGAAAAGCTTCAGCTCTCTAAAGTACAGTTTTTATTCTGTCTGTGCCTTTTCAAAAATGAATTGCGAACTCAGATTCCTAAAACAGTGTTCCTTACTTTCATCCAGGTTTTAATAAAGTAACCTGTACTTAAAAGAAAGATACAGTACATACAGCTTTAGCTTCAAGACAAAGATATTGGCATTTAAAAACCCTTCTTCACATGGTGTATGTTATTTGATATCCTCTGGGTCTCAATTACGAAAGGGCACTAAACATTATGGTGCTCCATAATTGCAATTAGTGTGCACATTAATGATTTCTGTATTTACTTTTACTATTTTATTCATTAGTGCGTGAAATAGCGGGCATGTTATGGCGCATATTGATTTTATTGTGCCACACTATAGTAATCAGAATGAATATGTGATTTGCATGGTAATGCATGATAATGTTTTTTAAATGAGGCACCCGGCCACTCTGAATAATGAGATGAGCTTTAGTCACACCTTGTTTACTAAAGGCTGATAATCGTAGTGTGCACCTTAAAATGATCGATAATTAGTTTGTTTGGAAACCAGACTTTAACCACTGACAGGTGTACTATTTAAACTTATTTTTCTGGGCTGAAATCTATCTGGTATCATGGAGGCATTACTTGCATTAAAGTTTTCATATAGTGCAGTGAAAATTCTTCAAAACCAATGTGAGAGACTGACCAACAGTTACAGGAAACGCTTAGTTGAAGTCATTGCTGCTCAAGGGGGTGCCAGGGGGTGCTGAATCATTTGTGGATAAATAAATGTTGAAAAAGTATCATGTTTCTGTGTCCTTTGTTTAATCAGGTTATCTTTATTTATTATTAGGATTTAGATTAAAATCTAATAACATTTTAGGTTTGAAATATGTGAAAATCCTAAGGGGTTCACAAAGTTTTCCTCGGCACTGTAAGCCACCTCCACCGTTCACAATATGCAACTGACCAAAAGATACACCCGGACTACTCAGGCTTTTTATATCACAGTGGTCACTGGTAAGTCTTGGACATTATCATGCACATTAAATTACCACTTACAATACATGTAGTGTACACGGTGTGGTATGTAAATTAGCCAAATAGTGTGCACATGAATGTATGCGTTCTGTTAGTAAATGTGACAGTAAATTAAGGTGCATTTTAGGCTCACTACTTAATGTGCACGTTGCAGCTATATGTGGTGCCCTTTCATAAATGAGGCACTCTTGGCTCTAATGTTATGCTTTGTGTCAATGTATGTAGAGGAGTAGAGGAGTTCTGGAGTCTTAGAATACTGTGGACCTTGTCAGTACAAAACAGGCAGTTTTGGCATAGCAGTACATACATTAACTCACAGTGTATAATGTTTATCAGTAAGTGAAAGAAACATAAATTTTTTCAGGTCATGTCAAAATTTCAAATTCAGGGGTGATGTTAAGTTTTTGTAAATGGGCACAAGTAATTGTATTGTTTGTTCACCAGTGCTTATGATTGTGCGGTCTCTCCTCTTAAATGTACTTACAGCTTCTATTATCACAGCGTCAGGTGTCCGACCAGAGAACACAAAGCCCAGGTTCTTAGCTGCTCTTACTAAAGCACCTTCATCTGTAAAAGTAATTAATTAATTATGTGATAACAAAATAAAATAATAAGCCACAGGATGCAAAATGATGCATTTGTTTATTTAAAAAAAAGGAACATACACAGATATTATTATAAGGACATTACTGTACTCAGGCAATGGCTCCCAACCACAATATTGTGGTTAACGTTATAGGGATTACATGCTATTGACATTAGATGGTTCCATTACTTTTACTATTAAAAGTTGATGACATGACTTCCGGTTGGGCGATATAATTGGTCAGAAGTGGGTAAAAACAGCTCTTGAACATTCCCATATTCTTCCAGATTATTTTCTTAGACTTTTCACACACTTATTAAATATCTAAGTCATTGTTTAATATGTCCAAACCAAAACCAAAACGTGGACAAATTACAGATCCCACCAGCGTGGATCTTCCTGAAATATCAACAATAATGACGGCCACACAACCTGAAGCTCTCTCGATCTCTATACTAGTTTCAAAACTGGAAAAACATCATCGCAGCCTTGCAGCAGAGCTAACTGCAAACTGTAAAAATTTGCTGACTATAATACGTTCGTCTCTGGATGCCATTCACCTTATAATTGATTCTTACGGTCAGCGCCTTAACAGCATGGAGCACTCTCTATCAGGCAATGGCGACAGAATCTCAACACTAGAAGCAACTTGGGTGAAATTGGCGGCGAACAATGAATCATTCGAGGCCAAGCTGGACAACTTTGAAAACCGCTCCCGAATTTGCATATTATCGGGCTACCACATTGCATGGAGAGCCAACACCCAGTTAAATTTATGATTTCTTTATGGAGGTGCTGGGCAGCACCAGGTCCACAGGCAGGGCTGAGCATCTTCTCCTCCGATCCCATGGTGTCCTTTATGAATATGGGGATAAAGCAAGTAGGCTTCGTGCACATCAACTCAGACACAGAACAGCTTTGTGCCTAATAATGCAGATCTGGGATTCCTCTGGAAATCTAACTGTAAACCCATCTAAAATAAACAATACTTGCTTCTTTTTATTCTGAACTACACACTTCTGAATCCCCAGCTGACAACTCAAGCTTAGTGGAGTTTTTTTTTTTTCTGCCCAACTTGCCCCCTTCTGTCTATGTTCGAGGAATCAATATAACTTGGTTCCCTACCTCCCACCCTACAGTAGGCATCTATTTTCTGCTGCTTAAAAAGAATACTCTACAGACTGTGGCTTGTACTGTCCCATCTCTCTTCTTAATACAGATGTAACGGTGTGGGCAAAGGTATTACCATGCCGTTTAGAAACTGCCCTACCATCATTTCCCAAGACCAAATAGGGATTATCCAGGGTTGTCATTTTTTTTCCAATATCCGCAGACTCCTTAATATAATACACTCTCCGTCAGCCTTAAATGTTCCAGAAGTGATAGCTTCCCTTGATGCTGAGAAAGCATTCAGTAGAGAGGAATGGGGTTATTTATTTGCTCCCTTAAACAAATTTGGATTTGATGCTAAATTTACATCTTGGGTTTGCCTCCTGTATACATCTCCTAAAGCAAGTATTTGAGTATTTTCCACTATCCCATGGAACTTACCAGGGCTGCCCCTTATCACTCCTTCTTTTTGCATTAGTAATTGAACCTCTCCCTACTGCCCTGAAGATCTCACCAGAACTGGGGGGTGTGCGTCGTGGGGGATCGGAGCACCAGGTTTCTTTATATGCAGACGATCTTTTATTATATATGTCTGACCCAGTGATCTGTATCCTCAATGCAGTAGCTACACTTGAAAAATTTGGTTTGTTCTTTGGTTATAAATGAAATTAACAAAAGGGAATGCTTCACAATTAATGATGCTGCAATGCAAATTTCCCAGGCTGCACTTCCTTTCCGTTTGGCTCAGTCAGGCTTCACAATTTTAGGAGTCAAGATCACTTGGTCTCTTTCCTCCCTCGTTTCTTTAAACATAACACCTTTGAATTCCCAAACCAAACTTGATTTTCAAAGATGAACTGGTTTACCCTTCTTGTTGGCTGGCAGAGTGCAGTCAGTAAAACATTTTTTCATTCTCTTGAGCAGCTAATCGCATCCTTGATCTGGAGGGGCAGGCCTCCTCAGGTCTTTAGGCTACTTCTCCAGCGGGGCAGGCAGGCGGTGGATTGGCCCTCCCTAATTTTATGTTTTACTATTGGGCTGCGAATATTCATAAAATCTCTTATTGGCGCTACATACCCAATGCAGTCTGGTGTCAGTTGGAGGCACACTTGTGCCATGCATATTCTCTCCTTGCCTTGGTTTGCTCCTCTCTCCCATTAACCATATCCCACTAAACTCAAAAATTGGTCTCAGTTCTGTACTCACTTTAAACTCAAAGCCCCTTATATTAGGACCCACTTCTGTTACCCATTTATTTCGTCCATCTGTGCTTCATTAAGCCTTTTTATTTTGGCAGAAGAGGTTAAAATGTTTATATGACAATTACACTTATGCTAGTTATGACTGTCTGTCTGCTAAATTCATCTTGTCACATTCCCATTTCTTTCAATACCGACAAATTTGCAATTACATGTATTCCCAGTTCCCCTCATTCCCAACCATTCCACTCAACCCTGCATTGGACACCATACTAGAACTCCTCCCTAAGAAAAGAGGACTTACTTCACAAATGTGTAGCCACTTTTTATCTCTGAATTGCCATACCCTGTCACAGATAAAGTCTAGGCAGACGATTGGTGGGAGAGAGCCCAGTCTCGTGTACACTCCACTTCCTGTGCCTGGCTGGTCTAATACAGTTTAATATATTGCACCAGGCTCACTTATCTAAGGACAGACTGGTCCTTATTTATTGAACACATAGACTTGATTATATGGGTCACACTACTGTTATTGTCTATGTTTAAGGGAACTATTGGCAGAAGTAAAAGACAACTGATCCTAACAAGGGTGGAACTCACAGTATGTTTATGCACTATAAATGTCAATATAACCTAAACTGTCAATAATAATAATAATAATAATAATAATAATAATAATAATAATAAAAATTGAAAGAAAGAAGTGACAAGCAGTTCTGAAATAACTTGCTTTGTCAAATTAATCTAAGAGCCTATAGCAGACTGCTCACTAGTTTTTAGTATTATGACTAGCAAATGGCACAAATCAATAAATAAATCTCTGGGAACAAGTGCCAGAAGCAGAATGCTGCATTGGAAATATTGACTTGAAGTAGACAAGCCAGAGTGAAAGAGAACTGTGTATTGCTTTCTTGTTTGTACTGTTTGTTTTCCTGTGTTATATAATGTAGCCAGCACTCAATCTAATTGGAATAAACAATGAGCACACAGATTCACTCTATGTCAAATATAATTTATCTTGCCACGGGTTTGTTAAACAGAAACCTGTTGAACTTAGAATAACCCATTGCTGCCTGAAACATGAATCTTAGTTTACTAGTGCAAGACACACTGCACAAATAATAATGCAAAGGTGATATCTGTATTTGATAAAGGTTACCAGAGGTTTATTATATGAACTGCTTAAAAACTGGAAAACTACATCCTGTTTGAGCATACACTGCTGCTATATTGCTGTCCTTATATAAAGGTATAAAGGCAGTACCATACAGAAGTGTGGAGAATCAGCATCAGACAGATACACAGCTCTACTGTATTTTTTTGGCAGATGATTATCACGACTCATGCTGTTTTATAACAGCCTCATTCATTCCCACACAACAGAATGTGTGCCATGAATCAAACACGCTCCTGCAGGTCAGGGACAATGCTGGCACTACGTAGAGATAACATACCTGGAGATGCAGCCTGGTAAACAGTCTTGTCATCTGTTCTCTCCGGGACTGCTGTATGACAGACTGCCATCATTGTCATGAACTCCAAGATTATTGATGCTGTAGGCTATATTTATATGTAATGTTAAGTAAAGGGCAGGTTTAAAACAGAAACAAGTCTTCTCCAGTCTATTAGATCAAGAAACATGCATCTTAAAAGGTTCAGCTCATAAAAACACTTCATTCTAACTAATGCTTCCTCAGTAAGAAAGCAATGATATCCATTTCTCCCCACGGTATGATAACCAGGTTACATTAGCATTGCTCTGCTTTAGTTAAAATCTGAAATAATGCAGGATTAATTTGTTGAGCTTCGTCCATTTTAAAAGATCTTATACACAGCTAAGAATAAAAGGTATTAAAACAGTAACACAGAGCCATGTTTTGGTTTAATTGCACTGCCACAGGATCACGAGACGAATGTGCCTACGGTTTTGTGGTGGCACCTGTCTCTTCATATTCTCTTTGCAGATTGGAGACAGGTGTTACCACAAAAGCACTGGAAAACAATGCAAAGACAATCGGGGGAAAGTGACTTCTGCACAGTTCTTTCACAGGTTGTATGAGCCATTGTGTCAGATGCTATGGTAAGACAGTGAGGAAGTATATGTTTTTTGATTCTATAATATTGTGTTTTTCTATGCTTCCAGGTCAATAACATTATATTCTGTGGTTTACAACAAAGTGCAGATGAGGCAAAACACAATGAGGACTTCCCAACTTATTCTTCCCAAGTTATTTGTTTTTCCTGTCAATCTCTGTTAACTTGGTAGCTACATATATTTTTTTAGTCAAAGTACAGATCCCAGGGAGTACATTTAAAAGGTTGCATAATAAACTAAAACATTTTAAGTATACTGGTACTTATAGACATAACAAATCATGAAATATTAACACAAGAAATAACATAACCAATACAATGGAAAGAATTATTAGACAATATTAAATCTGTAATAAACTAAAAATAATGCTGTTAAACAGAAGATACTCTAAAATTGTTTTTAAAAGCTTTAGGTGAACAACTGCACAACCCTTAAAAGATTTTAATGATCTTATTAAATGACTGCCTATTTTTTCTTCCCATTTCAGGTTTTTAAAATAACTGCACAGAGACAAGATTTGGCAGCTGCTAGCATGTCCTGATGAATATATGACGGCCAACAAAATCAGTATTTCCATCGAAATTGAGTGTGCCTATTACTCGTGAGCCCATGAACTGCAGGGTATGGAATGCTTTACCGTCCCAGAGCCAGACACTGTGAAAGTAGAAGCACACTGATTTATTCTCATTGTTAATAATCAGTTTGGGTCACGGTACTGATGCTGGATTGGAAGAACATAGCTTCAAATTGAATTTTCTTTTGTTTTTGTTTTTTTAATGCCCCCTTACCTTTTTATGATGGAATTATTCCTATTGCAAATTCACACAAACTGTGCTTTTTTTTTAATTAAGGTGCTATTCATTCAGGTTTAGGAGATGCTCTTCCTGTCACCGATATATGTACTGTAGGCTAGATCAGCCAATGCGTCTCTATAGAAGTAATAAACAAGCGCCATCTAGTGATCTGAAACTTCAGATCAAGTTTCCTTTTGCTGGCATAGACTGCTGTTGCCTTAGAGATTGCTGGTGCTTAAAAAAATAAAGACATTGATTTAGCCTACAACTAGAACTGTCGAGCCACTCCTGTATTCAGAACCAAAGCACCTTAACACCGACAAAATTGACTTAAGGTAATCAGCAAACACCTAAGAGAGGCAGTGAAAAGACTATTAAGAAAATATTGTTATAATCTACTTACTTAATATTAAGATTCAAAGCGGCAAAGATTTTAAAAAGAGACATCCTAAATATTGTACTGTACATAACTGTATCTTGAGGCAACATGTTTTATTGCCAAGATTAATCTATCTGGGTATTCATTCATGTTAAAATATATCAGAACAAAAAGGAAGAAAATAGAAATTATGAAGAAGGAAAACTCCAAGACAGATCAGACAGTATAATGGTAGCGTCACAGAAAAAAAAAAAAAAAGTGACACTGCAGGAAGTGTTTTCTTACAACATTTCCTAATTGGATCTGGCAGGCAATAGGAAACCACAGCCCACGCAGTCATTTTGCATTCTGTGTCACTACAGCAGATGGAGGGTTATTTATTTATAAAATTTATATATATTTACCCCATTTTTCTCCCCAATTTAGAATTGTCAATCGTGTTATTATTAATCCCGGTTCACCGCTGCAACCCCCCGGCAGCCCACGCCTCTTCCGAAACTGTTTATTTTTTTGCACTGCGGATCCACAGCGAAGCCATCAGACCTGTAGTGGACAACACAGATCTGAACGGCTCCACTGCAGACCCGTAGGTGCCCTGTCAGTCACAGGGTTCGCTGTGGACTGTCCTGCTGACCTAAGCCCTCCCTACCTGGGCGGCTCTCTGCCAATTGTGCGGTCATGGTCAGCAATGACAGAGCCTGGATTCAAACCTGCAACCTCAAGTCTATAGGGCGCATCCTGCACTCCACACGGAGTGTCTTTTACTGGATGCGCCACTTGGGAGCTCCCAGATGGAGGGTTATTGACTGTGACATCCTCAGAAATAGAATCTTATTACATTTAACCTACTTTCTTATGCATTTCCAGCAGAGACAAAAGGGGCAGTTAATCCTGAATACATTAATTTGCATCACATGCATTTGAATTCTAAAAGGTGAAAAGCCATATTTATGTATTTATTTATTTATTTACTTATTGTGATTTCTTAGTACAACACTTACATCACAAAAATACAGGCTTTCTTACCCATCAATCTAAAAGCAAACATTAAAAGTGGCTCAGTTACTTAGGGTACCAATGCAGAAATGAAAAATATAATTTTCAAAGATGTTCTCCAAAGATCTCATTAGCAATACATAAGAGGCAATCTAATGCTGCTTACGTGGTTGTTTTGGAGATTTTCCAGCAAACTTGGATCAATAAATCCTTTTTCATTAGATGAATTTGCGCCATGCCTAAAGGAGGTAAAAGAGACACAAATGCAGTTAATTACTGTAAAAACCATTGTATAAATTGATTTTCTAGCTATTTTTTGCAGGGCCCTTAAAAGGGGAGACGATGTGACGATGTACCACTTTCTAACATTACACTGGTGCTGTAACTGGGAGAAAAAGAAATGACAGATTGCGAGGCCTCGGGGTGTAAACAATTCAGACACTGGACTCTGAGATTCTCTGCTGCTTGAAACTTATTCGGTCACATTGGTCCTTCAAGTTGTCAGAATCTACAGGTAGGCAGGTATCATTTGTATGATGGGATACATTTTTTATTTTGTTAAAACAAATTATCAGTTTTTATTCAAATCCAGGTCGCACTTTATACGTGGACATCTAATCTCCAGCCGCGCCATTCAAAGTGCTGTGCCATTATAATGCATGCCTGGAGTGGGGGCTACCGCCGGGGCCACCAGAGGTTTTCCCCTACTAGAAAAAGATTTTTCTTCCTCTCCACTGAGCAGCAGATAATCACATTACCATCCCACACTAACTCTATCCTAACCCTCCCCCATTTGTCTTGTATGTCCTTTCCTTTCCCATCTCCTATCTACCTATCCTGTTTTGTTATGCATCAGCTCGTCCCTTTAACCGGGCTCTCTCTGCTCGCCACTGTCTTACTAATAGCTCGTTTCTGCTTCCTCTACTCTATCCTAACAGCCACAGCAAATACCCTGTGAAATTTAAATTACCGTGGCACACTTGAACAGGAGCTATACTGTACACAGTAATTGCCGGTAGTCATAGCCTACAACACTGGTTAATTAAAACAAGTATGTGCACGCACGCTTTTTGATCGCTAAAGCGTTAAAAGACAAATTGTGTACTGTAGAAAACATAGTGCATTACGTAGAGAATTATGAATGTTGATTTGAGTTCGAGTAAACCATGCCTGAATCTGAATTTGCAGAGCAGAAATGCAGTGCCTTATTGTCATATTTTGCTGTACAGCATGATCACCCCAAGTGCAGCCAGTTAGTGTCATGTAGCAGTATGTACAGCCAGTTAGGGTTAAGTGTTTGCAGAAAGCAAGTTCAGATGGTACAAATACAAATAAAATAAATTTGCTTTAGAAGTTTTGTGAGAGCTGCCAGATTGCAGGTGGTGTGATGCGTGAGAAATCGTTGCCCTGTTATTAGATTAGAGCCTGCAGTCTTTTTTATTCTCTTTTCCTGGTTTATAAGCAAGCCTTTGAAGGATAACTTAAGAAAGCAGTAAATTATAGCTACAGAATGGATGTCTTATGACACTACTTAAGAGAATAAAAGTTACGCCAGTGACACAAGTAGTGAAGAACAGAAAGAAGAATCGAGAAACGAAAAAGGGAGACTGTGACGAAGTGCCGCCACTGTGTACATTTTCTGTGTGTTTAATGTTGGTGTATAGTCACTGGTACACGGGATATAAACGGGTCTGGGTAACACAAGTGTTTAAATATATATATATATATATTTGTATTTAGGCACGAGGATTGCACAGCACTTCACGTGCAAGTAAAATGTAATATGTGAGCAAGGGGAATTGCACTTTATTAATTCACGTGCAGTTGTACTGAGACTCCAATTGAATGATTGATTACCAGTCGAGTCTCGGTACAGCTGCATAAAAGCAGCATGTTTTCACATACTCTGGGTTGTGTGTTCGTGAGTGGAGAACGGGATTGGAGACGGAGGTAAAGAGAATAAAACTAATAATAACGTAAAGTAAAAGAAGCTCACTGTCTTTTGTTTGGTCCGTTTTGTTTGTCTGTTTATTTTGGCGAATTTGTATTGTTACAACCGTTTATTTTCTGTCTGTTTGTTTATTTATTAAATGCTGAGCGAAAGTATTCGCTCAGCTCCACCAAACACCACCGCTTGTTGTTTTATTTCCTGGCTCTGGTCTGACGCCACCCACTCCGGCATTCTTTGTGACAGAGACCAACACACTAAATGAACTAACACACTGGTACTTTATTTACCAGTAGCTTTTTACAAAAAAAAAAACAATTTGTTTATTAAAAAAAAAAAAAAAAAAAAAAAAAAAAGTTGTGTTTTCCTTTACTCGTTACTTTACAATAGCATTTCATCAGTGTTTTAAGACAAGTATTTTATGGATTGATCCAGAATTCTCTGATTCTGGATTGTGGTCATAACCCAAAAAGTAATTTCAGTTCCCTGAAGTGTATTTATTCGGATTACTTGATCTGTTAATTAGAATGCATTAACCAGCAGCGTAACATTTTCACAGTTTTGTTGTATTTTCTTCTCATGTGTTCCTTTTGTTCTGCTTTAGCTGATTTAGTGTCTGGATAGGTCAAATCCTGCCACTCAACCATGTTTAAGTCATGTGAAATATGTCCTTGATGGTCATGGAAATCTGAATTATAGTTCATGAAAGTCATGAAAAATATCATGGAATTGTACATTCTTTGAAGTGTACAAACCCTGATACACATACAGTATTCAATATTTATACCACTATTCCCCAATGTATCACTTGTACTGGCTGCTCAGGCACCACTGCTAGTACTGTAGCTTGTCTTCCCAGAGACACCACTGGGAGCATAGCAGGTGCTGGTTTACCCAACTCCCTGGCCATCAGTATGCCTAATGTACTCTATGTGGCATGACTAGGGCTTACAATTAGAGGATTCTGAAGTAATCTAAAGATAAAGGCTATTTCTATGATAAAAGAGCGTGTTGCAAAATCACATCTGTGTTCAGTGAAAATTATACCCAAGAATTTCAACACAGTCTTTAAATGGGAGAACCTGTTCAACTCACCCATATGCAATTCCCGCTATCGTGCACTTCTTAAAGTGCATCACGTTGCAGGTCAAGGTTCCAGTTTTGTCTGAAAATATATATTTCACCTGAAACAAAAATGGGATTTATTTTTAGCGGGGCCTAGTCCTAAATAGTGCTTCTTTGTATAAATTCTTATAAAAGTGTTCTTGTATCGGACCAGCAAAAAAAACCCATTCAGTTGTTACATTTTACCTTAAAAAGTGGAAGGCAATTAAAAAAAAAAAAAACAGCATGGGACTTGCTAACTTGTTTTTCCTTGCTAACGTTTAGCAAGGAAAAATGTGCCTTAGGAAAATATTAGTTCATGCGTTAAACAGAGCAAACTTAGATTCATTTTAATTTTAATTCAAATTTGTTAATAGACATCAAATACATATTGCTCCTCATTCACTTTGTTTATTGCATGTATTTAAATACCTGCACAGGTTTTACTCAGCTGAGAGTCTGACCGTAAGCGACTCAAGGCAAACATAAAAACTGCCTTAATATTATAATAGTTGGTCGAGGGAAATGAAAAGGGCCTGTGCATTCTATCCGAGTTTTGTCTATAAAATGTTGTAACATTTAGTGAAGATAAAGATACCGGGCAAAACTAATAGTATTAAAAAACTAATATTAAAGTACCTGTCCAAGCTCTTCATTGAGGTTGGAAGTGCGCGCCATTGCAGGAGTATTCGTCACCTCATAATGCATATCAACATCCTGGGGGAGAAATGAAAAAAAAAAAAAAAAAAAAAAAAGTTTGCAGAACTGCTTAAATCTGACCTCAATTTCTCACTGAGCTCAGCTACAGAGCAGGACATTTGCGAATGACTTTTGGCATCTTTACAATAAAACAGCTCAAAATGTCATTACTGCACTTGCCTTGTATAACTATCTGCAAAACCTGTAATCACAATTAATTAATAAACTAGTTAAAACAGCTAAGGGTGGAAAAGATCATGTTTATGTGTAAACAATAAGCAATAAAGCATTATCGAGACAAGCGGTACACACAATCTAAATATGGTAGTCATGTATAAAAAGAAACAGCTTAACCCTATACATTTTATAAGAAAATAGGTAATACCAATTCAGTTATACAGTGCAGTACAATACATAGTAGTGAATGCGAGAATGTATGGCAACATTATTGGGAAAACAATATTGTCTACCTAATTTGAAACTGCTGAACTAGAACAGACATCTCCAGAGGCAAAAAGCATGAGAAGATATGTGTGTTCTATGCATGGTGTGGAGTGGTTATGCCTTCAAAAAACCTGCCTTGTTATCAAATCAGGAGAACAAAGGTTTTTGCTTATAAAGTGAACTTCTCACTCACCCAATTTATGAAGAATGCTTGGATAAATTTAATGACTTCTAGGGTAACCAACAGGCTGATAGGGATGAGATTATTGAAGAGAATGATAAAGGTCAGGAAATTCAATCCAAAATTGGCTGCACCACCATCTGTGAATAAAAATATAAATATAATGAAATCAGTCCAAAAAAACAAAAAACAAAACAAAAAAAACCCATTCTCCACTATACTTTTACCATGATGTTGACTTTGTTACACAACTTAAATGCATCAGATGTACTGTGTACTGCAATATAAATTCCTCAAATGGTATGAAAGCTCCACATAACAACAGAGGCCAGATCATTGATTTATTCCAAGAATTGTACCATCAAACAAAAATAAAAGCTACTGCAGCAGTCACAGAAAAATGTTTTTATAAATACATCAGTACAATTTGTTGAAATGATTAAAATAGACTATAAACTTATTTTGTTGCCCCTCAACATATAACATGTACAATCTGTACAGTGCATGTATCATCACGGACCTGCCACTGGCAGCATCTGTAATGATTACATATATATTTAGAAAATGATTGAGTGCGAACAGCCAATGATCTTCCAGATCTAGCGGGCTTCCATTTTGCACAGATGCCCACTGGAACGTTGAAGTGCTTAACTGTGAATAAAATTTTAAATCAATCCACGCAGAAATACCGGCCTTTTCCTTTACCATTCTAATCTACAACTAATCTGTTAACATAAAAAGCTACTTAAACATCAATACTTTCTGACGCTGGTCTACAGTCAAGGAAAATCATGTCTCTGGCAAACCACTGTAATGAAGGCTCACTTCGCAGTTATTGGACAGCAAATCAACAGGAAAGACACGATTGGTCCACAATTCTGTCATAAGCTGGATACAAACAACCCCCTGCCTCAAAACCAGCCAGTCAAACTGCCGACCCTGTTTCAGTTCTTTCCTCACCAGCCAATCCACTCCCTTCCCGCTTGAATGACGTCCCGCCTCCAACAATAAGTTTCGAGTCTGACCCTACACTACACAGACTATTCAACAATCCTACAGTTAATTTATCTGGCAATGTCATAATAATATAATAATAATAATAATAATAATAATAAATAATAATAATAATAATAACAATAATAATGAAAACCATTTTCTCTACATGTATTTTTATTTTTCTATTCCAATTATGTTAGGGACTATTTTCCTCAGCGGAAGGTTACCAGGCGAAATATCACAGGTTCAAGGTAAATATAGATTTCAAAGTGTTTTTTAAAGAGAAAATAAATAAATAAATAGTTTTCTAATAGTGACAGAGCCCTCTCCATACGTGCTCTACAGTGTGGTAGATGACCTTGACTTTAGTTAGCGCCCTCGTCTATAGCTCGGTTGCATAACTCCAGTCACGGTCATCTACCACACGGTAGAGCCTGCAAATATATATATATATATATATATATATATATAGGGCAACGGGTAGAAAACTAATAAATCCATCTGCAATTACAGTAAGGTCATTGTTTATAAAGTTGCTAATGGCTCTCTGTTGCTATGGGACTTATACTGGCAGCTATTCCAAGGGGTTAAGTGTGGTGAAACTGAAATGACACAGTGGCAAGAATGTATGCAAAAATCCTTTTGCATTTTATTATGCTAAGGTGTCCCTATGCTGTAAGGGCAGCCACATAAATAACCTTATATAATGCTACTACATGGATAGGGGTCGAGCACGGGATTGTTAATGAAAATAACTTGTACAGCACTCGTGATGCAAGGGTGGATTCAATCAAAACCAAATCTAAACAAAAAAGAACTCCTTCTTGTCCCACAGACTATTTCATCTGCTTTATAGGGTAGTGCATTCAAAACTTCCAAACACAGGAGGGTACTCAGCACCCCCCCCCCCCCCCCCCCCAACACATACTTTCAACAGCAAACAGGTCAAACTCCTGTCTTAAATGTCACCATAGAACAGTAGTCATAAGCTGGTCACTGAATGACTGAATCCAGCCTCAATGACGGTGTCTAAACTACTGTTAGTGGAAAACCTATCACTGGTCCAAGTATGTGATCCACCCCTTTTCTCCTTAGAAACTCGTGCTTAACAGCAAGCCACTGAAGGTTGCTTTGCAGAGCTGTAGTTAGTGGTTAGATGGCCAAGTCTTTAAAATGGGTGGCTACCTGGAGCTGTCAAAAAAAGAATCATAGAACAGTTAAAATACATGACTATCCGGTAATGTAAGAATGTATCTTTATTTTATAAATAAAAAACATCAGCAATTCAAAACATCCTCATTACTATAATAAATTAAAAACATTTAAGGCAGTTTGCTACAGTATGACATCCATGGAAATGTCTTAGTTTTTCATTTTCATTACTATAACAATAACCATGCTTGTTTTTTTTGTAGCTTTTTTCAATTACTGTCTATGGAAACATGGCAAACTTTTGAGATTGAAGTAATTATGTATGTAGGATTATGTGTTTAAAAGATGCATTAACAACGGTAGCAAAGTACCTTAAATATGTATAGCTAATAGGTTGTTCTTACAGTTTAAATCCATGTACCAAGCTCCATCGCCGTGCTTCCCTTTCCATATAGTTTGACCAATTGCACAGACCAGGGAGATGGCGAGCAGACAACCAAACAAAATAAGAATTTGAATGTTTGTGATTCTTTCCACATTTGATAGCTTTAGGGGTGGTCTTGTAGAGTTCTGAGGGGAAGAAAGGCAACATTAATAAAAAAAGATAAACTTAGGTAATACAGGTTATCAGAGTGTATCTAATTTATTTACACACACTTGATCAACTATCAAATCAGAACCTAAAACAAGTAATTGTTCCCCAGGCACAATAAATGTATATTTTGCCTAAATCTGTTATAGTATACAAGGAAAAATTCAGCAATTCACTCTACAAATACCTGGTTTCCATGTACAGCCAACTCGAGTGCGCTCAAATTGGTCTGAATTCTCCCAGAACTTTAGTTGATGGACAATTCGAGTTGGTGAAAAAGGAGGCATTTCCATGCTTTTCTGAGTTACCCGAGTTATCACGAGAGTTGGGCAGGAAATACCATCAATTTTCCTTAGAAATACTTGCAAGTTAAAGGTCAGGACGTGCATTCGCTGCAGTAGGCATTACAGTCAAATTGTCCACAATTAAAAAGATAAATCCATCTAGATATTATTTCGCATTTGTTTCACGCAGAACATATACCTCTGGCAGACTGGCATGAAGAGGGCAAGAAGCACTGGACAAGGGAATAACGTGTGTGACCGTGCTAAGTGAAAAATGGCAATTCAAAAAGCGTTAAAATCCTCCAAGGTAGCAAATCCGCCAAATTTAACACCATCGTAAATGCCCTGTTATATGTTATGTTCCCGCCCCCTACAACATTTTTGATTGACATTTAGTAATTTTCTCCCAGCCCCAAATTCAGACTTTAGAATTCAGGCTAGCCCAAGCAGTGAAACTGGACCAGAGAATTCAGGCTCCTGCCCAAATTGGGAGACAAATGGAGTAATTTAAAAACATGGAAACGGGGGGGGGGCAACTCGAGCACGTTCCCGAGTTCTGTGGATCATGGAAGCATGGTAGTCTTTTAAGGGAATATATTATCAAGGGAGACTGACAGTACACTCTATAGCCCCTTTTACACTGGCATGCTCTACTCGGGTCGGAACCTACCAATGTTAGGAGCAGATGTAATGCGGGTCAGCTACTTGATTTCACACAGCTTTTTCTAAAGCAGGGTCGACCTGGGTGACAGGCGCAAGTAAACAATGCGCGCAGCAATGCCCCGGAAGCAGCTTGTTACAGACGCTTCCATCCACGCTTCTCTAGATTGAACCATCTGCCAAAATGTTGATTAGAGCGGACATTTCTTCATCCCTGCTGCAAATCTGGCTCACACTGTGCCTCAAGCAACAAAAATATGGCTAAACAGAATAAACAAAAACGTTCCTTGAGAACGTGAAACTTTCACACAGGTGTGGCTATTTATTATTCATCGACCGTCATGCCTTTTGTCTTGCTCTATCCGCATCAAAGTGTGTTGACCCAAATCCTGAGGTGGGTTGCTGGGACCTCTGGGTACGACCCAGATACGTGGTTTCACACTACGCGGGACAGTGAACCGGGTAGCCAGAATCCGGGTCCGAACCTGGGTACAAGTGCCAGTGTAAAAGGGGCTTATGTTTCCTCTATTAGTTCTACTATACAGTATAACAAGTGCTCTGGTCTTCCTTTGTTTTAAAGTCCTGGTTGTTAATTAAAAAAAACAAAAAAAAACAAAGAAGTGCTGCTTCTGCTCTTTTAATTATTCAATCAGCTCAGCGGAATCAATGGACTCTTTTTGACAGGAAGTTGAATCCCAATGAAAGTGAATAGTGGAGGGATTTCACTTCTCATATAATATAATGATACAAATAGTTTAAGAATGATGCCCATTTAAACTCATGGTCTTGTTAAGAACAAAATATAGAAACTGTAGTTACAAAAGACAATTTTAGCCTATAATGGTATTCTGGCTTGGCAGTGGCACTGTGAAAACCACCTTCCACTCTTTTAATCAATTTCTTTGTAAAGGAAATGTTAATGGCATTCATGTACTGGTCCAATGCACTCAGAAGCTGTAGCATATCACTTAGTTCCAGTAAAGACATGATGTACCTGCATCAGTTTCGTATCGTGACCCGTGTAGACAACTATTCCATGAATCCACTGGGTATTTCTCAGCTGAGCGCCTCTTAACAGAATCTGATCTGGACCCAGTGGAACAGTGCTGGAATAAAACAAATGGAAAATCAAGGCTCTGTGACAATCTTGATAAAATAGCACTGGATGGATATTTCCCCTTCTGTGAAAAAAAAAAAAAACTCAACAGGCTTTTTAATATTTTTCTCTTGCTTCAATTTTACTCCTTTCAGTTTGGTTAAATCATTTCTATTATATTGTGTTCATATTTTTAATTGTACAATGCTCTGTGGCAATGCAAAAAAATAAAAAAACAAGAACAAATATGCAATAACATGTTTCTCAGAGTAAACCTTGTTAGAACCGAGTCACATATAGTAGTGGGAAAAATTAAACTTTAATTGGAGTCTAGACAAAATACGTGCAGTCTGAAGAATTTATCATTCACGACTAGGAAATGGAAGTGAGATAATTAACTGGATATTTTATTTCCAGCTCACTGAAAGGAAGCTGGGCATTTGGCTAATTATGCTTTTTTCAGACTGTCAGGGTATCAAACAGTTAAACTTTAGAGCAACACTCAATTGCTAGCAGAAAGCAGCATTTTCAAAACAAGACCATTTCAAATTAGCTAAGGCCGAAGAAGAACCGCCACTGTTAATAGGCTATCCACATGTGAGTGGTTCATTTGAAGAAAGTGGTGCATACCTGTGACCATCAATTCTTATGTTGCCCACAAAATCATATAGATGACGATTGGGGCTTTCACATTCCATGCGGCCAGAAAGTCTCATTAAACTGTCAAGATCTCTTATTTCTGATGTTATCTGCAAGCCCTGAAAGAACACATTAGGAATAATAGGGGATATACATATATACACAGCATTTTAACTTTAATAATCCTATAAAGTATTCTTGTTTAAGTTGATGTTATTTTTGAAATAACCTATTGTATTAACTGTTTGCTATATAACCTTGCTGTTTGTTTTACCATGTACTGCAATGTAACATCCAAAATTAAATATAACTTAACACACATGGCCTTTTACAGATAGACACTTTAACATTAAAACTGACACAGCATACAATCCACATACAATCCTACACTACATTTTGAAAAGAAGCTAGTAAAATGATTCGAACCCTCTTGTCTGCACAAATTATAACTATAGCACATTCCTGGGTATGTCATTTAAAACTATTAAGTGGACTATACGTACTTGCAATGAAAAACAGACAGACACTTATTCGGATCACTTAAAAAGTTTAATAAACGTTTAAAATTTTAAATTATTCATAACAGTTGATGCAAAACGTCACATAACAAACATACCTGTCTGATCTTAAGGTTGGTTTCTCCATCTAGGTTTGATGTTTCAATGTAGCACATAGCCTGGGGCTCACTATTTAAAACAAAGTGACAAGAATGCAGGAGGAGAATGTACCCGTCTTAATCCCAAACAACTGCAGTAATACAACTGTGCAGGAAAAACATGTATTACATCTATTTTTTTGTCAGATTTAACTTCATAGTATCTTATCACAAAGTTAAACTTGTGTAAGTATGGCATGAAGGTAAAAACAACGTACTGTATTCCTCTTACTCAAGTTTATCAACAGTAAATTAGACAGCTACTTGTTTTGCATGCCCAATTTTAAATATGGTAAAATATACTATAACATAACCACGTTATTTTAGTGCCAATTTTTTTTCAAGTTCGATGTGCAAAAAAAATGCATTTTATTCTTCATTAAAATAGAAGACAACTTAACACTAATTTGATGATAGACACACAAAAAACATTTCAGGACAATTAAACGTGAAATATTTCATGACGTTCTTAATTGCCGAAGCTACACTGAGTCCAAAACTCTAGCGTCTAAAGTCTAAAGTCAGTGTTTAAAACGTTATGAATAGTACTGTTTAAATTCATTATTATTTATAGGATCCAAAAGCCTTAATTGACTTGTATTAATATTATAAGTTTTGTAATGTGAATTCTCAGAGAAAAAAAGGCAACACCTGAGAGTCTAAAGTAAACTGTAAAGTAGCTATTCAGCACACACTAAAATCAAGAAATAAAATCATATTTAGTTGTCCTATAAAAACAATTATTCTTATTAACAGCAATGAATTTGACACACGGGCATTTTATATTAATAGTTAGACACTCAAACATAATGGGGTGATGGTATTTAATTTATGTTTTACTTTCTCCAACAAAGCAAAAATGCACACAGGGAAGGAAGTTTTGCACAAATAACCTTGCGGGTAATAACATCCATTATTGAATTAGGTGGAATTTCCAGCACTGCCCCCCCCACAACTAACAACAAATGTACAGTGAGAATAGAGCACAGTTAAAAAGGCAGATGGTAAATGCAACATCATCACAACATTAACAGAACAGCAATGCAGCAGCACCACCTCAACCAAACGGCGTCAGAGTGTGATTCTGCAAGCTCTGTGATTAGTAAAGGTACAACCAGCAGGAGCGTAGATGCAGAATGGGTGGGAAAAACAGGAGCTGTCACAACAACATGCATGTGTCACGTCACAGAGTAACAGTGTGACAACAGCCGCTTTACCACATGCATACAAGAGGTTGCAACATCCAATATAGAACAGTGGGTCCTCCACAAAACTGTGTCAAACCCACTAAGT